>NC_057801.1:146656885-146657959 GCF_018294505.1 Triticum aestivum
GAGAGGAGAGGAGGTGGTTTTGCAATGGAGAAGATCAGAAGAGGGAGAGGCGAGACGGTGGTTTTGGAATGGAGATGATGGAGAGGAGAGGAGGTGGTTTTGTAATGGAGAAGAGGGAGAGGAGCGTGCGGCAGCGATTTAGGATTGGGCGAGAGGGCCGGTGCGCTGTGACTGGATCAAAATCAAAATCAATTTACCCTTCAATTAAGAAAGCGACCCCACATTAACTAGTCTCCCTTTTGTTCTGGGTCATAATTGACCATGATTTTCGCACATAAAATATATGTTATACGTTGAAAAAATAATATAATTTGAAAGTACATGTCACGACCGGGTTTTTCGGGTAATAAATTTCCAGAAAAGACCGTCGTGCTCATCAGCCCCAGGATTACTGTTAGCTGATGAGGCTCCAACTTGATACAGAAATTCCAAGCAAAATACAAAATATGTAGTACAAGACCATTCTGGCCTGTGAGTACAACAAATGGTTTCTAGTGGTTGATGGCAGAAGCGGGTTGCGAAACATCAGTGTCTATGGGACTCCATTTCCCACGGGAACAGCTGACCAGGTTAATTCCTATCTTCGCGAGGCTGCTATCTCCATTGTGTGGGTTCCGGGGCTGGCATCGCGTCGTTCCTCTCCGTGCAAGAAAATCTGGCCAAGACAATAGCCAAGGACAAGCCAGTGAGTACTTTGAATGTACTCGCAAACATTATGAACACAGGTATAATATAACAATGATGTGCTGAAAATATTTTATGCTCATGACGTCAGTCGAAAATAGTAAATAAATTTCTGATGCGTGCCTGCGGTTATTTATAAAATTGCAATAACATAGTAGTATTAAAATTTATGAAAATGAATAACCAGCAATGCCACAGTCGAGCGTCTTAGCGACAACACATAAAGGGCTTAAAAAGAAATGCCACAGTCGGGCGTCTGAGCGACACCACAAAAAGGGCTTAAAAAGAAATGCCACAGTCGGGCGTCTGAGCGACACCACATAAAGGGCTTTAAAAGAAATGCCGCAGTCGGGCGTCTGAGCGACACCACATAAAGGGCTTTAAAAGAAA
>NC_057801.1:146657969-146658654 GCF_018294505.1 Triticum aestivum
GTTTCTAGTGGTTGATGGCGGAAGCGGGTTGTGAAACATCAGTGTCTATGGGACTCCATTTCCCACGGGAACAGCTGACCAGGTTAATTCCTATCTTCGCGAGGCTGCTATCTCCATTGTGTGGGTTCCGGGGCTGGCATCGCGTCGCTCCTCTCCGTGCAAGAAAATCTGGCCAAGACAATAGCCAGGGACAAGCCAGTGAGTACTTTGAATGTACTCGCAAACATTATGAACACAGGTATAATATAACAATGATGTGCTGAAAACATTTTATGCTCATGACGTCAGTCGAAAATGGTAAATAAATTTCTGATGCGTGCCTGCGGTTATTTATAAAATTGCAATAACATAGTAGTGTTAAAATTTATGAAAACGAATAACCAGCAATGCCACGGTCGGGCGTCTGAGCGACACCACATAAAGGGCTTTAAAAGAAATGCCGCAGTCGGGCGTCTGAGCGACACCACATAAAGGGCTTTAAAAGAAATGCCGCAGTCGGGCGTCTGAGCGACACCACATAAAGGGCTTTAAAAGAAATGCCGCAGTCGGGCGTCTGAGCGACACCACATAAAGGGCTTTAAAAGAAACAATCATAATGAATATCCCGGAGGTAGAACCATCCCAGAGATACTTGATAATAGCAATAATTTCACGGGTTAGTGAACAGTAATAATAATCATAGTTC
>NC_057801.1:146658664-146666527 GCF_018294505.1 Triticum aestivum
CAGTCGGGCGTCTGAGCGACACCACATAAAGGGCTTTAAAAGAAATGCCGCAGTCGGGCGTCTGAGCGACACCACATAAAGGGCTTTAAAAGAAACAATCATAATGAATATCCCGGAGGTAGAACCATCCCAGAGATACTCGATAATAACGATAATATCACGGGTTAGTCAACAATAATAATAAACATAGATATCACAAGTCACGAGTAGTAATTCCATTTTCTGGTTAACAGTTTCACCTCCAAAGACCGACACTAAGACCGACACCTGACCCATCCCAGACTGAAATCCTTAACCATGGACACGGCTATTCGAATAGGTTTATTCTCTGCAGAGGGTGTACTCTTTACCCACGAGTAACGGATTTCTTTAGTCCATCGGGACTAATTCCGTCTACGGTCTTTTTGTTGAAAACACACCTAACTTGCACACACCAGCTTAACTCACACGTGTCTGGAATCACCCACGACACCTGTTAAGCAACTCTAAGTGGGGAGGCTACAACCTCGCGTAGCATGGGATCAAACTTATATCGCGCGCTCTAAGGGGTGGCCTCCCCTCTCGGTCCCAATCGGAAACACCCATGCCCCCGGACCAGGTGGCCTGCCTACCAGCTACAACCGGTATCTTCCACCATGGCCTCTCTGTACGGTGTGTGCTAGAAAGAGGTTGACAACTTACTGAACCGTACTCTACTTACTGTAGAGACGAGTGGTAGTACGAAACAAGTATGGGGTTACTGGAACAAGACTCGATCTACGGTCGACTCAGGAGGTTCAAGTATTCCCTGCATGATTAGCATACCAAATAAATTTCATCCAATAGAGTCACCTCTCATATCACCTTACCATGCCATACCAGACATAACCGTCCCGACGGAGACCGGCGAAAAACTCATACCTACCCAAGGCAGAGGTTTTCCCGGTTTCCTGCCGGTATGCATGCAAGGCTCATGAGGGTGATTATCATCACAAGTGTGTTTATTTCCAACAGCATGGAAATAAATAACATGCACCCATGCATATGATCATATCACATGAAATAACAAGTCCTTCGAAATGCGGTGGTGTTATAAATGCATCAACGATCACACCAAAAATATTATGCCGGGATTCAGAATGCTTGCCTTCAATGTGTGGAAAGGCAGGGTGCTCTCCAAACTTTTGAAAGTTTCTTCTCTCTTCAAAAATCCTATTTTAGCAATATAAAAGAATTAACACACAAAATAAAAACAACACCAAAAGTTGTTTGAAATTTTTTTCAAATAAATCTTAAAATAAACTAGACCAAATTTGAGGAAGGTAGGAAAAAGAATCAACTCATTTGGAGTTATATTTAAAAAGTTATAGCCAGTCAAAGTTCTGGTCAAAATCTGTTTTTGAATTAAAACAGAAAAGAAAACGTTTTGAAGAGATTACGCTTTCGCGCAGAGAAGACGTATTACGGGTATGACGCCTCCACTTACTCCAGCGTGGACGGCGCGGGGTCGCTGACAGTGGGTCCAGGGGCCCACTGGTCAGGTTTGACCAGTCGCCGCGCGTCGTCTCCCTCCTCTGCCCGAGCGGAGCGGGGCTCCAGCGATCGTCGCCGGCGTTTGGCTGTTCCTCGCGGGCCCCCGAGGGTGGGGATGGATCCGCATGGCTGGGGCGGTTCTCCCGGTGGTCGTAGGGTCGTCGGAGGTGGAGGAAATCGCCGGCGGCGAGCTCCGTGGCGGAGGGAAGCTCCGGTGACAAAGTGATTTGTTGGCGGCGATGGCTCCTGATCAAAATTAAGTAGGGGGTTGGGTTCGCAGGGGAATGAGGAAGTTACTGGCGAAGAGAACGGAGAGGGGGAAGCTCTGGTTGCGCCGAATGGAGCCGGGAGGCGGCGGTGGCCGAACTGACCGGAGAGGTTGAAGAAGACCTGCTCCCTTCCAATTGGTGGCGATGGGGGCGCTAGTGAGACGGCGTGAGGCTACCTGAGGGCTTGGAGACGCTCGGGGCTTCCTTTTTATAGCGTGGCAAGGCGGTTCCGCGGCGGCCGTGGATAAGCTCTCCGGTGAACCGACGTTCTGTAGCTAGGGCGACGTGGCGGCGACGAGGGCTAGCAGACACGCTTGCGGATCAGCTCGCACTGCTCCAGGGGCCAGGTGGCAAGCGGGCGAGGCTTGGGCGGCGCTGAACGGCGCAGGGCTGTCGGGCGGCGGCGGCGGCTAGCGCTTGGCCTGCCGGGCGCGGCGGGGGCTGCTTGGCGCGTTGCTGCGAGGAGGGGAGCGCGTGGCGTGGTGCTGCAGAGCGGGCCAAAGCCATGGGGCCAGCGTGTCGGCTCGGGCGCGTGGCTGCAATTAGCGCGCTCTGGGCGTGTCCAGTGCACGCACACTAGATGTTCGACACAATGCCGCGGCATGCTACAGGTCGCAGGTGAGGGTGGGGTTTACCAGATCGAGGTTAGGAGCAACGGGGAGTCTAGTGGACATGCTAGTTTGATCAACGGTGCAAGCTCACAGTGCAATGCCACAATTCATGTCAAAACAGAACATGTCCGCAGGGTGTTTGACAAAATGCCAATGGCACTTAGGCAAGTCTTGGGGTGGCCAAAAACTTCAGATGGGGGTCTCTGTGGATGAAAGAGAGGGTGGTGATGTTAGTTGGTGAAATGCACAAACTTGTTAGTGCAAGTCTAGCAGAATTTCAATTCTGGAAAGGAAATAAATGGCATTATTTCATGAACCAAAATTAATCTAATGGGTGCATGCTCCTGGATTAAGGGGTTTAACATGAAGGACTACAAGTAGGAGAAATAACCATGGATATAGGAGCAACTAAAATGGGTGTTGCTGTACAAACCATCAAATTGGACCAGAATGGAAAAGAGGTTGATTCACTCAAATTTTTCAAAGAACATAAATAGGTTTTTGCACAAAGTGAAACAATAGGCTCCTATTGACCTCCCTTAATTTTGGTAGAAGTTTTAAAGAAATATTTAAATAGGTTGTAGTGCAAAATGCACTCTGGACCAGAGAAGAAAAATTGAGTGCAGGGCTCAAAATATTTCATGAATGAAATATATTTTTGCATAAAAGTGATTTAAAAACATCACATGACATCTCCAAATTTTTATGGGAATTTTGAGTGAATTTATCAAATGGTTGCAGTTCAAATATGGTCATTTAACCATAGAAAAACCCTTTTCAAGAAAATAAAGATCAAGCAATTAATTTAGTTAATTAGTTACACTGATAAAAGGAAAGTTTTTCTTGAGAGGTTAAACAAGACCAATAACATATTTGAAAAGTTTTCTCTTTGGGAAAAACTCATCATAACAGGGAAGGAAATGATTTAAAAAATCAAAATGGAGCTCAGAAATCCAAAGTTTTAATTCCTGGCAAAAATTTTAATTTAATAAAACAAGGCCAAATTTTTGGGGTGTCACAGTACATTCAGATACGAACCGAACGATACAATTTTTGGTGACATGCATTCACATTTTGCTTGTCACATACAGTACATGGTCAAACTTTGACCCAAAATACGCAAAACAACAAAAAAATACTTCCAAGACCAGCGCCGCTCTTCCACTCTTCTCCTATTCCAATCTAAATCCACCGCTGCTCCTCTCATGTTCCAATCTAAATCCAGCGCCGCTCCTCTCCTGTTCCATTTCAAAACCACCGCCCCTCCTCTCCTGTTCCAGTCCAAAACCAGCATCACTCCTCTCCTGTTCTAATCCAAAACCAGCGCCGCTCCTCTCCTCTTCCATTCAAAAACCACCGCCGGCGAGTGAAGGTGTTGTGGAGAAGTAGATCGATGGAGGAGTACAACCGATACGTGAGGATCGCAGACGGCGACCCTGTGAAGCTAGCTAGGATGTTGGAGATATAGTCTTGGTTTGACAACAAGGACCAACTAGCGGCGACGGTGACATCCATGGACAAATATCTCCAATAGAGCAAAAAGGCGGCGATACTCCCGGAGGGAGTCGCGCCGGAGTACATAGAGCTGCTCCTCTGGGCCATGGAGCAAACAGATTCACCGAATCCGATCGTGAGGGAGCGGTGGTGGGAGTATCGATCCCAGATGGAGCATCCACCAGAGATTGAAGGATCGAGCATCTACAGGGTGCAGTTTGTGAGGGTGTCCTGCCAAAGCGAGCCGGTGGAGTCTTCGTCGACCGAACCCAACTGCAAGAGGAGAAAAGCAGTTGGCTCGACGACGCTTCCCCGCCATCGTCTCCCTCGCCGTTCACATCATCTCACGGGGCGGCTGTCTGCCGCCGAGGAATAGGAGGGGACTGCGCCCCAGCCCAATAGTCGGGCAGGTTGTGAATTGTCAGGAGGAGCTTAGGGTTGTCAGTATTTGCAGGTTGTGAATTGTGTTTCGTGTTGTGTATTTTGAGAGTACTTTCAGATATGAATGTCTTTTGAATTTCAGATTTGCAGTATTGAGCATATGAAGAATTTTATTAATTCTAGAGATCTATTTTTAGCACTTAAAAATGTAGTTTCATAGGAGTATAAAAGTGCAGACGAGAAGAAACTGCAAGTTTAAGTTTCAGATAAGAAACTGCAAGTTCAGTTTTAGATAAGAAACTGCAACTTTCAGAGGCAGAGCATTTATATTAACACGGCCTTTTCAAACAGGGTTAACATCATGTTGGAAGTTCTATTCGTGGTCAAAAATGGAACTACCAGCCAGTTAACGTCATGCTGATCAACATTCATGCATAGCACATCTTCATATGATGCACAGTCAAAATGCGCACACAATGTTGAGTGTGCGAAACACAGAGAAAACGAGGGATGGAGTTTTGGCAAGTGTTGGACGTGGTTTTGGGCTGCCCCGTCTAGGCTTTCATTTTTAACATGCGCAGCCCACGACCTCGGATGGGAGGGCCTGTTTGTATTTTCTTAGGGCCGTCATGTATCGACCGGCCTATGGACCTCCCATCCGAGGTTTTATTTTTGGCAGCCCGATTTATGTATTTTTTTGAAGAAAACGCAGCGGTCTGTTCTATTTTTCTATATAAGAATAGGAACGCCAGGTACAACTTATGTTTCCCTTTTAACTATATTGTATATATTTAAATTATTTTATACGTTATTATATATTATTTTTATTGTAATCATATATTTAGCAGATACTTACATATGTAAGAAAACAATATCCCACATCTTATTAACTTATAAAAAGAATTTCTTAACAAATAAAATCCTGGATTGTTTTGGCATGAAAATCCTAGTGATTGTGTACAAAAGCTTGGTAAGATTTAAGGACGAATGTAATAATATACCTTATTATTTAAATATATTTATGACAAAATGCTCAGCCCTTTTTTATTTTTTGATAACATTCCTGGCCCAACCCAACATTATAATTAGAATCAGCCCAGCAAAATCGTGTATCTAGATAAAGTGCAAATGGCCTATAATTTTTTAGGAAATAAAATAAATGGGCCGCATGAAAGCTACATTAATTGTTCACCCAGTCCAGCTATTGGCTGTAATTCAAAAGAAAAGATCAAATTGACTGTAAATTCTATCGCGCAAAAAAAAGACTGTAAATTCTGAAAAAATGGGTTGAATACGTGCCACATTTTTGGAGGCTGAAATGTGGGCCAATAGGTCGAAGCCAACACAAGTCATTGTAAATTTAGTCAACAAATGATTCTGACATGTTAGCCGTTGGATTTACATCCAACGGCCGGCATCCATGTTCAATCTCTCGTCTTCTTGCTCCAGCGCCGCCGGGACTACCTCCCGCCTCCTGCTGCTAGCAGCTCTGCTTAGCACGCTTCACTATGAAGCGCCTACTCCACCGTTGGCCAGGCCATCCCTCCAACCCTCCACACCTCCTGTTCTTTAACACCGACTACTGAACCACACCGCACTAGAACCAGTTAACCCTCGTACACCTCTCCGTCTGCGACTCTACTCCCGGGTCTTCCCATCTCCGGCTCGTCGTTGTCCGGGGCCTCGCCGTCGTCCACCACCTTGGATGCGCTCGGCGCGGCGTGGTCAACGTGGTCAACAAATGACACCATCGGAAGTAGGTTGTGTGTGGAGAGGCTGACAGTTGGGTCCATGGCCGCACACAAGTAAATGCCTCCTTATTACGCGCAAAATAATGATTCCTCCACCTGACAACTGGGACCCACCGGAAGGGCCTCTGTATTTTGCGAAAAAACGTGCCCCCCGCTGACTTGTCGGACCCACCAGCTATCTTCGCACGCAAGGAAGTGCCTACTTCTTACGCACAAAAAAATGAATACTCCCCCTGCCAGCTGGAACCCAGCATACTGGGAGGCTGACTTGTGGGCCTACCAAGTTGACGGGGACGGAGGGCTTTGTCAACTTAGTCAATATGAACGATTCTAGCTCCTGTTACCGTACGATGTTCGTCCAATAGTTGTAGTGCTTCTTCAACCTCTGGTCTTCTTGCTCCAGCCGCCCAAACCAGCGCCGGTCGTGCCGCGTGCTCCTCCCTCCCATGGCCGGCTGTGATGCCGTGGAGGCGTCACCGCCCACTACTACTCCCACCGCTGGCCAGGCCATCCCTCTACTCACCCACACCCCCTGTTAATCTAAGGCGATAGCAGCCTCACACCGCAGCCGAACCAGTGAACCCTCGTACTCCTCTTCGTGTGGGCATCGACTGCTGCGTCTTCCCCGGCTCCGAGTCGTCCCCTTCCTAGGCCTCGCCGTAGTCCACCGCCGTGGTGCTCTCGGCGTGGTGTGGTCAACATGGTCAAGGAACAACTTCCATCGGACGTGGACTGTACGTGGAGAGGCTGACAGCTGGGTCCACGGCTGCAGGAAGGAAGTGCCTCCTTATTACACGGAAAATAATGATTCCTCCACCTGACAGTGGGGACCCACCGAACGGGCCACCGTATTTCACGAAAAAAAATTCCCCCCTGACTGCTGGGACCCACCAGCTACATCTTCACACGCAAGGAAGTGCGTCCGGGCAAAAAAAAGATTCACCCCCTGACTGTTGGGACCCACCAGCAACATCTTTGCACGCAAGGAAGTGCGTCCGGGGAAAAAAACGATTTGCCCCCCTGACTGCTGGGACCCACCAGTTACATCTTCGCACGCAAAGGAAGTGCGTCCGGGCAAAAAAATGATTCGCCCCTCTGACTCCTGGGACCCACCAGCTACATTTTCGCACGCAAGGAACTGCCTGACAGTCAGGACCCACCTGGTCGAAGCGTATGTAGCGTTGTCATTCTGGTCGCGAACTTGTACGTACATATATACTGGTTGATGTAGAGGCGCGCATGTGTCGTGGTAGAGGCGCGTACGTGTCATAGTAGAGGCGCGCACGTAGCATGTACACGTACGTACAGCGGCCAGGGTGCAAGAAAGAAAATACGACCACGTATGTGTACATACGGGCGGGGTCCCAAACGCCTAGTCAGGCATACGTACGGCGACGGCTCGTGTTCATGGGGAGGCAACGGAATGCGTCGTGTTCATGGGGAGGCAATGGAATGCATCGTGTTCATCGGGAGGCAACGGAATGTGTCGTGTTCATGGGGAGGCAACGAAATGCGTCGTGTTCATCGGGAGGCAACGGAACGCGTGGGAGCCAACCGGCTTGGACGGAACAGGTGATGGAAACGAGGCCTAGCGTACTGCAGAATGGAGGAAACAGACCTCCTACGGTCGAAACAGGGGTCCTGTTGATCGGGAGGGGTGTGGCGTACCGCAAAACGGAGGAAACGAACCTCCTACGGTCGAAACGGGGGTCCTGTTGATCGGGAGGGGTGTGGCGTACCGCAAAATGGACGAAACAGACATGTGTTGGAGCGCTACGGTCGAAATGGGGGTCATGTTCATCGGAAGGGGTGTGGCGTACCGCAAAACGGACGAAACGGACTTGT
>NC_057801.1:146667086-146733011 GCF_018294505.1 Triticum aestivum
AGAGGCAGCATTGATCGGCTTAAGTTAGCAGCAGTAGCGAAGGAATCGCTCCATCAGGTTCAGTTAACAACCATCGATCGATCGATCGGGTTCAGTAACGCGTAGCCTGCAGTGCAATCGCTCGGGTTCAGTTAGAGCCCAACGCCTCGCACACACGCGCGTACGTACGAGAGAAATGCGCATCGCTCCGCCCCTGACCTCCCACCATAACCGGCAACTCCCCCCCTTGCTTCTACCACGGTTTTTTCCGTCATGGATGGCCCAAAGAATGTCATGCAGCTGCGTCTCCGGCCCGCCCAGGACGAAAAGCCCATTTCCTATCATGATTTTTTGTCATAGAAGTAGGAGCCCACCACATCTATGATGATACCGGGTTTTGTCACAATTATCGTCATAGAAGTGTCATATGTATAACAGAAAAAAATTCCGTTTGGCCCAAAATGTCACGGATGTGTCTTTATTTTGTAGTGTAGCATTGTCTTGGTCATGAACCTGTAGCGGCGATAAGAAACAAGGTGCTCAGTCCCGGCGCTGGCCCTCCGACCTCTTGATTTTGTCGATGCGATTGAGGATGGGCTGGATATGCTCGTTGAGCACTGCGATGTCAGCATCCTCCGGCAAGCTCTTCAGCACCGCTCCGAAGTCGAGGTCAGGATGCCAGTGCGCTATCTTGACGAGCACCCTGGTGATGGCCCCCTGGCAAAGAATTCAGTAGTCTTCGGCAAGGGAGGCCGCCCGGTTGGAGTGGAGCTGCTTCAAGGCACCAACGACCCTCTCAAAGTATCTGGTCAGGCTGGCGTTGGGGCTCAGGTTCACTTCCGGGGCGTACTCCATGCCCGGCACCCCCATGATGGCCAGCTGGTCAGCAGCCGAGTTTGCGATGGCGCTCGAGCCAGCGTTTCTCGTCCGCCTTGTGATCCTTGAGGTTGGCGGTCTCGTTCCTCAGCAGCTGCTTCTCCGTCTCCAGCTCCCTTGTCAGGACTCCCTCCCGGGTCAAGGCCCCCGACAGCATCTCCTCGAGCTCTCCCAGCTTCAGCTTGAGATCTTTGATGGAGGTGGTGGCTTCGGAGAGCTCTCCAGACTTGCCGATGATCTCACCATGTGCCACTGTCAGGGCGCCGTTGAGCGTGTCCTTCTCATGGGACAACTTCAGGGTCTGATCCTCCAGCTCCTTCACCTTGTTGGCGTGGGCCTGAGCCAGGGCATTGAGTGCCTCCTGATGCCTCCGCTCCAGCTCTTTGGTCCACTACAGGACAAGCTTGTCCACCTCTTCATCCTTGCCGCGGAGCGTGGCAGCAAGCTTCTCTTCACACGCAGCAAGGTCCTCCTCCTGGGTCCTCAGGGCGGCCTCGTGCTGGGACCGGACGGCTGCGGCCTCGTCGGCCAGCCTCTTCGCCGTTTCCTAGGCCTTCTCAATGTCAGCCAGCCTCATGGTGAGCTCCAGGTCGCGCCTGGCCAGCTCGCTCTGAGCGGCCTTCAGCTCATCCTGAGCCTGGCGCCACCAATCTTGTGCCTCGGTGACGCGCCCCTTAAAGTCTGCCTCCATTTTCTCCACCACCGCCTTCTTGGCCTTGGCCTTGTCCAGGCAAGCGCGGTGGAGAGCTTGGAGTTTCCAGAAGTTGGCTCCCATGGCCCGGAGCAGCCGCTCCTCCTGGGAGCCATCATCGTCGATGCTTGGCTCGTCAACAACGTCAAGACCGGCGGCGGCGAGCACCTCACCATCGAGCAACTTCCCCTCGATGGGGGCCCTGGAGCTTGACGCGCATGGAAGGTGGACGAAGAGATCCTCGCCCACCTTTAGATACTTGCCGGAGCTAGAGGCGGTAGAGGAGGAGGGTTGTTTGTCGACCACCACCTCCTCGGTAGTGGCCTTGCCGGTCCCTTCGGCGGGCCCCTTGCCGGGCTCCTTGGCACGCTCCTTGCCAAGGCCTTCAGTGGGCCCCTTGGCGGCATCCTCGGCAGCACCCCTGGCACTCCCCTCGGTAGCAATCTTCTCCGCCTCCATCGCGGCCTCCGCGGCGACGTCCTTGATGGTGGCATCGACGTCCTCCAAAGAGGGGCCTAGACACCAAGAAAGAGACGGGGTGGGGCCAAGGTCGAAAGCCGGTGAGGAAAAGAGGAAAAGAAGAATGCAAACAAAGAAGAAAAGCAAGTAACCTACCCGTGCCAGGCCGAGAGGCAAAAGCCCTCTACCCGCCAAGATCCGGCGCCGAAGCGAAGCCACCGGCGCCTGCGTTCTCCTCCTCCTCCTCCGTGTGCATGGCTTCGGGGCTTGGTGCCCTTGCCGGGGACGCCCCTCGGGGCGGTGTGGTTGACGGAGGAGGCATGATAGGAGAAGCCCTTCGTGGCTCCCCTTGGTGCTGCTCCCCTCTTGCATTCACGGCATGGTTAGCACTGAAACATCACGCATAACACACGCTAATGGAGGGCATTTGATGGACTCATGCTGAGGGCTGGGCCGGGGGCTGCTGTCCGGGCTGCTCGACACTACCAGTGGCGTGCTGGAAGCGCCTGCCGGGGGCTGGCCACTCGCGGAAGTCCGGGCCCTCTTCATCCTCTGGGCCAGCGTCTCCACATCCCTGCAAAATGGAGGCAAGTGAGTAACGCCATCAGCGGAACTACGAGGAATGAGGGAGGAAAGCAGAGGCTTACTCGTCATCTCCTTCCTCCTCCTCCTCCTCTTCTGGTGCTTTCCTTTTCATCGCCGGGCTTGGGGACCCAGAGTATCTATCCGGGCTGAGGGGCCCGAAGTCAAAGGCAATCCCCGCACCAACACCTGCCGGCGGCGGGGAAGGTGGTGGCGTCTAGGCACGCTTGGACGACAAGGAAACAGGTGTCTTCCTCCTCGCTGCCTCAGCCTCCGCCGCCTTCTTCGTCACCGTGGCCCTCGTCTGGCGTGTCGCCGCTCCTGGCTAGGGCGAACCAGCTCGCCGGAGGCAGCCCGCCATAGAACCCGCCCCCTCCCAGTGGCCGGAGGGACGGAGGTCGCTATCTCCTCCTCTTCATCCTCCTATGAGGCCCCGTCGATGATGTCCTCGACAAAGGGGGCCCCGGCGCCGGCTCCGCTGGCCTCCCCAACGGCCGCCGCCCACCAGGAGAGGTCCTCCTCCTCCGCTTCGGCCGCGGTGCTGTCCATCATGCCGCCAGCGCTGCCGGCCTCCACGGCGAGCCTTGCCAACTCCTCAGCAAGCCTTGCCTCCCGCAACCTGTTGGCGATGTAGTCCAACTCCTCCTGAGAGGTGTCCTGGACAAGTCGTGGCTCGTCTGCGACATATGCCTCGTGCAAGGTGTCGAAGAACTCCTGCACCCTGAGCTTGTCAGGCTCGACCCAGCTCGGGTCGAGGCCATGCGCATTGAAGAGCGACATCATGGAGATGATATCCGACCGGCGAGAGTTGTTGCTGAGCGGGACCACCCCTGCCGGCAACTTGAAGATGGGCTCCTTTTCCACCTTGCTGGCCTTCGCGGCAGCCCTTGCCGCCTTGCCGGACCGCTCCACCTCGCCCTCTTCATTAACCTCGAGTTGGAAGATTCGCCGGCAAAGATGAGCATGCCTCAGCACTGTCAGATTATTGTCGAGGCCAGGGCAGAGCCTCATGATGTCAGCAGCATTCACAAAAAGCCAGGCCGGCCTCCCCTTGTCATGCAGAGGATCCATCCGGCGGCGGATGAAGTCCGCGCCAATCATCTCGAGGGTGAGCCCGATCCGAGTGAGCCTGAGGATCCTGCTAGTGGCGATCGTGAGCCTCTCTTCGTCGACGTCGACGTTGCCCCAGTACTTTCCATGGACCGGCGCCACCTGACGGACCTTGTAGAACGCCGGCGGGTTCTCTTCCTCGATAAAGCACCACCGGCCCCGCCACTATTCCCACCTCTCCTTCATGGCACCATCCGGGTACGCTCCCTTGGCCCTTGGGATCGAAGTGACGCTGCCGATGATGGCGCCTCCCTTTTGGATCCGAGGGGAGAAGTAGTGGCGGAAGAGCGACGTGCTGGGATGCACCCCGACGAAGCCCTCGCAAAGGTGTGCGAAAAGGGCCATACACGCCACAACATTTGGGGTGAAATCTAGGAGGCAGAAGCCGAAGGTGTACATGATATCCTTGAAGAAATCAGAAAAGGGGGGACAGAGCCCGCAGGAGAAGTAGTCGAAGAAGAAGGGGTACCGATTTGGAGCGGCCCCGGCGCTAGCAGGGACGACGCTTGTGGCCGGATGCCCCATTGTCTCTCCTCCTGTCTTCACGCCCCACAGGGACTTGAAGTACTCCCAGAGCATGGGCATGTCGACCGTCAAAGGAAAGAGGGTGAACTGCGCCCGTCGCGCCATGAGCTCGCTTTCCGAAGGCTCCGCCGCGCCGGCATCCTTGGCTGCCCCCTTTCCTTTGGAGGATTTGGGCGCCATTGCAGTCGCAGAAGGCAGGGGATGGCAGGAGCGCGTCGGTGATGAAAAGAAGTAGGGGGCTCGAGCAAGAAGAAATAGGGCGGCGGTTTCAAGATGGAGGAAGGCGCAGGGAAGGGTAAAAGTGAGCAGCGCGCCCGCGGTTATCCTTTTTTATGGGGAAGACACGGGCTGCCTCCTTTCCCATTAACTGTGACGTGACGCATGCGTGCGGTAGCCATCCCACGCATGCCCCCCACGTCACGCACGCGCACGACCCCCATGTCGCACGTTCAACGCGAGTCGTGGGAAGCGCAGCGGGCAGAACAGTGGCCGCGGTAAAAACCCGCCTCAACTGCCCGCGCACCGTTCTAGGCCTGACCCAACAACGTGCTGCGCCTATGTGTGACCCAGGCCCGGGGGCTCCTGTCGGTGTATAAAAGTAGGGGCCCAGCTTTCGAGCCCTTTACTTGTGCACGGGCAGTCAGAGCCGCCTGCCACGGCCACACATGAGCAGGGCAAGCGAGGGAAGCCGGAGAGAGGCCAAAGCCACAGGAACAAGCAAGGCAGACAACAAAGGATCAAGACCACAAAGGTCGCATGGGCGATGCAGGTTGCCCCGGCAAGGACCCTTGCCGAGGACAGCCTCAGCAGCCCCGGCAAGATCCTTGTCGGGGCAACTCGTCCACACCAGTTGAGCGAGCCACCTTCGAGCCCACCAATGCTAAACAGACACGTTGGGGCAGGGTTTAGGAGGCGCCTCCGTGGTGGCATGAAGATCTTTGTGAAGACAAGGAGCGATCAAGATCAAAAGAGGATAGGAAGGCAACCATCCTCACCGAAGAAACCCACAGGACCCCCCAGCAAGATCCTTGCCGGGGGAGCTAGCGCGCCACGGCAAGACCCTTGTCGGGCCACCCGGCAAGACCCTTGCTGGGCCACCCGGCAAGACCCTTGCCGAGCCACCCAGCAAGATCGGCGCCAAGCACACCTGCAAGGCCACTGCCAGGCCCGCACCAGCCAAGTTCCTACCGCCGTTCGTACGCGGCCGCCGACCCAACCAGCTGGGCAGGCACCTGTGTGGCAGCATGCAAACCTTCATGGAGGCTCCACCATCGCGCCACCTTAGCTGCCTACCTGCCTACATGGTGCTGCATGCGTTGCTGGCCAGGGCGCGTGTCGAAGCCAGGAGGGGCGGCGACGAACGGGATAGGCCTCACCCCCATCCCAATAAAGTGAAGGACACCTAAGCCTCACATTTAATGTGTCTCGTCCTGTAATGCTAGCGATAACCTCATAGCGTTGTAGCACTTTACACCTCCTGTGTGCCACTGTGGCAGCCACTTTCGCCTATAAAAGGAGGCCCATGGCATACTGAGATGGGATTCGGCTCTTTCGAACCCCGCAGCACCCAGAGCTAGTTCGAGAGCTCAAGAACACTAATAGAACCACCAAGCAGGATCATAGGGTTTTACGCATCTTTGCAGCCCGGACCTGGGTAAATCCCCTTTGTGCCACCCACTAGTCCCGCTCTTCTCATGATCTCGCGCCCCCAACCGTAGAAGGGATTCCAGTGATCCCATAGGTGTCGTTTCCCACCGACAACATGTATTGTAATGTTGCCATCGAGGATAAAAAGATAGGGTTTATATCATATTGCTTGAGTTTATCCCTCTACATCATGGCATCTTTCTTAATGCGTTACTCTATTCTTATGAACTTAATACTCTAGATGCATGCTGGATAGCGGTCGATGTGTGGAGTAATAGTAGTAGATGCAGGCAGGAGTCGGTCTACTTGTCACAGACATGATGCCTATATACATAATCATGCCTAGATAATCTCATAATTATTCGCTTTTCTATCAATTGGTCGACAGTAATTTGTTCACCCACCGTATACTTATGCTATCTTGAGAGAAGCCACTAGTGAAACCTATGGCCCCCGGGTCTATCTTTTATCATATAAGTTTTCAATCTACTTTTATTTGCATCTTTACTTTTTGCATCTATATTATAAAATACCAAAATTATATTTATCTTATCATATTATCTCTATCAGATCTCACTTTCGCAAGTGGCCGTGAAGGGATTGACAACCCCTTTTATCGCGTTGGTTGCGAGTTCTTTGTTTGTTTGTGTAGGTTCATGGGACTTGTGAGGAGCCTCCTACTGTATTGATACCTTGGTTCTCAAAAACTAAGGGAAATAATTACGCTACTATGCTGCATCACCCTTTCCTCTTCAAGGAAAACCAACGCAAGCTCAAGATGTAGCAGACCCCAATCGGCTTAAGGGATCAGCCACCTCATTTTTCCTCCGATCAATGTGTTCCACTTGATAGCCCTTGAAGTGCCCAGCAATAGCATCAACCTCGCGGTGATAAGCCGCCATGAGTGGATCCTTAGAATCCCATTTGCCTGAAACTTGTTGAGCCACCAAGTCTGAGTCGCCGGAACATCATACCTGGCTTAAACTCATCTCCTTAGCCATCCGAAGGCCATGGAGCAGGGCTTCATCTCAGTTGCATTGTTAGTACAGGGAAACATCAAACTTAAAACATAACAAAACTTGTCACCTCAAGGGGAAGCTAAGACCATCCAGCACCGAAGCCCTCCAATTGCTCGGACCTATCAAAGTGAATAGTCCAATATGTGTTATCTGGCTTTTCTTCAGGCATCTGCAGCTCTGTCCAGTCATTGATGAAATCCACAAGTGCTTGAGACTTGATGGTAGTGCGAGGCATATACTTCAAACCATGAGGTCCAAGATCAATGGCCCACTTGGCTACTCGACATGTGGCTTCTCTATTTTGAATAATATCCCCTAAGGGAGCAGAACTAACCACAGTGATGGGATGACCCAGAAAATATTTCTTAAGCTTCTGACTTGCCATGAACACCCCATAGACGAGCTTCTGCCAGTGTAGATACCTCTGCTTAGACTCAATAAGTACTTCACTGATATAGTAAACCGGCCATTGAATCGGATATTCCTTGCCTGCTTCCTTCCGTTCCACCACAACAGCTACAATGACAGCGAGGGCGTTAGCAGCCACATATAATAACAACGACTCCTTGTCAATAGGAGCAACAAGGACTGGTGGCTCAGCTAGTTGTTTCCTCAAAGCTTCAAACGCATCATTAGCAGCATCGCTCCACACAAAGTGATCTGTATTCTTCATCATCTGGTACAACGGTATTGCCTTCTCACCCAGCCAGCTTATGAACCGTCCTAAGGCAGCAATATGACCCGCCAGACATTGATAATCATTGATACACGCCAGCTTTGCCAAGGAGGTAATGGCCTTGATCTTCTCCGGGTTAGCTTCAATGCCTCTGTTAGAAACCAGAAAACCCAAAAGCTTGCCTGCTGGCACACAAAAAACGCATTTGGCCGGGTTAAGCATCATCTTGTAGACCCGGAGATTGTTGAAGGTCTCCTTCAAATCATCTACCAAAGTTTCCTTCTCTCTGGATTTCACCACAATATCATCCACATAAGCATGAACATTGCGCCCAATCTGACTATGAAGGCAATTCCGCACACAGCGTAGGTAAGTCACTGATATGTCTCCAATGTATCTACTTTTCCAAACACTTTTTCCCTTATTTTGGACTCTAACTTGCATGATTTGACTGAAACTAACCCGGACTGACGCTGTTTTCAGCAGAACTGCTATGGTGTTATTTTTGTGCAGAAACAAAAGTTCTCAGAATGTCCTGAAAATCCATGGAGATAACTTGTGGAAAATATAAAAAATACTGGCAAAAGATGAAGGCCAGGGGGCCCACACCGTATCCACGAGGGTGGGGGGCGCGCCCCCCTATAGGGCGCGTCCCCCCGTCTCGTGGGCCCCCTGCTGCTCCACCGACCTCACTCCAACTCCATATATTCCGTTTCACGGAGAAAAAATCAGCCAGGAAGTTTCATCGCGTTTTATGATATGGAGCCACCGCCAAGCCCTAAAACCTCTCAGGAGGGCTAATCTGGAGTCCGTTTGGGGCTCCGAAGAGGGGGATTCGTCGCCGTCGTCATCATCAACCATCCTCCATCACCAATTTCATGATGCTCACCGCCGTGCGTGAGTAATTCCATCGTAGGCTTGCCGGACGGTGATGGGTTGGATGAGATTTACCATGTAATCAAGTTAGTTTTGTTAGGGTTTGATCCCTAGTATCCATTATGTTCTGAGATCGATGTTGCTATGACTTTGCTATGCTTAATGCTTGTCACTAGGGACCGAGTGCCATGATTTTAGATCTGAACCTATTATGTTTTCATGAATATATGTGAGTTCTTGATCCTATCTTGCAAGTCTATGGTCACCTATTATGTGTTATGATCCGACAACCCCGAAGTGACAATAATTGGGATACTTCTCGGTGATGACCGTAGTCTGAGGAGTTCATGTATTCACTATGTGCTAATGCTTTGGTCCGGTTCTTGAAAGGAGGCCTTAATATCCCTTAGTTTTCATTAGGACTCCGCTGCCACGGGAGGGTAGGACAAAAGATGTCATGCAAGTTCTTTTCCATAAGCACGTGTGACTATATTCGAAATACATGCCTACATTACATTGATGAGTTGGAGCTAGTTCTGTGTCACCCTATGTTATAACTATTACATGAGGAATCGCATCCGACATAATTATCCATCACTGATCCATTGCCTACGAGCTTTTCACATATTGTGCTTCGCTTATTTACTTTACCGTTGCTACTGTTGCAATCACTACAATACCGCTATCTTTACTTTTGCCACCGTTACCATTACTATCATACTACTTTGCTACTAAATACTTTGCTACAGATACTAAGTTATCCAGGTGTGGTTGAATTGACAACTCAACTGCTAATACTTAAGAATATTCTTTGGCTCCCCTTGTGTCGAATCAATAAATTTGGGTTGAATACTCTACCCTCGAAAGCTGTTGCGATCCCCTACACTTGTGGGTTATCAAGACTAATTTATGGCGCTGTTGCTGGGGAGCATAGCTCTATTCTTTGAGTCACTTGGGATTTATATCTACGGATCACTATGAAGAACTTGAAAGATCAAATAACTAAAATTTATCCCTCAACTACGAGGGGATGTAAGGAACGGCCATCTAGCTCTGCACTAGATTCTCCTTCTGATATGAGTAAGCTTGCGACACCTAAACCTTCTACTGCTAAGAATTCTAATATGTCACATGTTATTGATGATGCCACTTCTGCTATGCATGATACTTATGATGAAACTACTTCTATGCATGATACTACTGTGCCATTAGGTGAATTTCTTGATGAACAACTTACTAGGGCTAGGGAGAATGAAAATATTGAAAATGAAATTATTGATGAAAGTGATGATGAAGGTTCTCCCCCTAATTATGAATTGCCTGTTGTTCCTGAGGGTTATGTTATGGATGAAGAAACTGCTAGAGATTTTCTTGCCTGCAATGATAGATCAGATCTTAAGAAATTATTAGCTAAGCTGAGACAAAAGACTCTGAATGCTAGAATTAAACATGACCCTGCTTTTGCCACTTCACCTATCTTTGTTACTGATAAGGATTATGAATTCTCTGTTGATCCTGAGATTATTACTTTAGTTGAATCCGATCCTTTCTATGGCACTGAATCTGAAACTGTAGTGGCACATCTTACCAAGTTAAATGGTGAGAAGTCTTGCTAATGATGAGAAGTCTTGCTATTATTATATTCTTAAGATATTTATGTTCTCATTAAAGGGTGATGCTAAAACTTGCTTTAATTCCCTTGATCCTGGTTGTGTGCGTAGTCCCCAGGATATGATTCATTACTTCTTTGCTAAATATTTTCTTGCTCATAAGAAACAAGCTGCCTTGCGGGAAATATATAATTTTGTGCAAATCAAAGAAGAGAGTCTCCCACAAGCTTGGGGGAGGCTTCTTCGATTACTTAATGCTTTGCCTGATCATCCTTTTAAGAAAAATGAATACTTGATATCTTCTATAATGGACTAACTGATGCTTCCAAGGACCACTTGGATAGTTGTGCTGGTTGTGTTTTCAGGGAAAGAACAGTCGACCAAGCTGAATTGTTATCGAATAAGATGTTTACAAATGAAAATAATTGGACTCTTCCTGAGCCAATTCCTGAGACAATTCCAGAACCAATTGAGCCAACTCCTAAGCCTATTCCTAAACCTACTCCGAATAAGAGAGGTGTTCTATTTCTCAGTCCTGAAGATATGCAAGAGGCAAGGAAATCAATGAAAGAAAAAGGTATTAAATCTGAAGATGTTAAGAATTTACCTCCTATTGAAGAAATACAAGGTCTTAATATACCGCCTATTGAAGAAACACACCTTCTTGATAACCCGACACATGTAGTGAAGGTAAATTCTGTCTATAGATATGATAAAGTTGAAATTCCATCTACTAAGTTTCATAGTCAATGCTTACATGAGTTTGATGACTTTATGGATAAACAAGCAAATTTCAATGATTGTGTTAGTAGACAGTTGAAAAATAATGCTTATATGATTGGACGCTTGAGTGATTATATGTCTAGAGTTAAGGGTGAACTTAAACTTACTAGTAAACATGTCTCTATGGTCACCACTCAAGCTGAACATGTACTTAAGGCTCAGAATGAATTGCTAGATGAATTAAATAATAAACCTGATTTTGCTGTTAGAGTGGCTACTAGAACTGGTAAAATGACTCAAGAACCTTTGTAACCAGAAGGCCACCCTAAGAGGATTGAACAAGATTCTCATAATAATAATCTAGATGCTCCTAGTTCTTCTAAGAAGAAGAAAAAGAAAAATGATAGTACCTTGCATGCTTCTAGTGTACCTAATGTAGAAACACCTGAGAATCCTAATGATACTTCTATCTCTGATGTTGAAACACAATCCGGAGATGAACATGAACCTAATGATAATGCTAATAATGATGTTCATGTAGATGCTCAACCTAGTAATAACAATGATATAGAAATTGAACCTGATGTTGATCTTGATAACCCATAATCAAGAAACCAACGTTATGATAAGAGAGATTTTGTTGCTAGGAAACATGGTAGAGAAAGAGAACCATGGGTTCAGAAACCCGTGCCCTTTCCTCCTAAACCATCCAAGACAAAGGATGATGAGGACTTTGAGCGCTTTGCTGAAATGATTAGACCTATTTTCTTACGCATGCGCTTAACTCATATGCTTAAAACAAACCCTTATGATAAATAAATGAAAGATATCATCACTAATAAAAGGAAAATACCTGAAGCTACAATCCCACCATGCTCACTAATTATACATTTAAGGATGGAATACCCAAGAAACTTGGTGATCCCGGAGTGCCCACTATACCATGCTCCATAAAAAGAAATTATGTTAAAACTGCCTTATGTGATTTAGGAGCCGGTGTTAGTGTTATGCCTCTTTCCTTGTACCGTAGACTTGAATTAAGTAAGTTGACACCCACCGAGATATCCTTGCGAATGGCTGATAAGTCAACTGCTATACCTGTCAGCATTTGTGAGGACGTGCCTGTTGTTGTTGCGAACGTTACTATCTTAACAGATTTTGTTATTCTGGATATTCCTGAGGATGACAGTATGTTGATCATCCTTGGTTGACCCTTTTTAAATACTGCAGGTGCTATTATTAATTGCAACAAAGGCAATGTCACCTTTCATGTTAATGGAAATGAGCATACGGTACATTTTCCGAGGAAACAACCTCAAGTTCACAGCATAAATTCAATTGGGAAAATTCCATCAATTATATTTGGAGGTTTTGAATTTCCTCTTCCTACTGCAAAGAAAAAGTATGATATTCTTATTATTGGGGATGTTCATATCCCCGTTGAGGTAACCTAGTTTCACTTCGAAATTTCTTCGGTTTTATGTGATTTGGAATGATTTTGTTAACAAGACTTGATCAACCTTGTTAGTGGATTCATTTTGATGATCATGAGATGGATGAAGCTAGAAGGCACAACCTTATGTACCCTCTCTTTACTTTCTGTTACTTAGAATAAATAAAGTAGAAATAAAATATTTTGTCTGTTTTCTGAATTATCCATGCAATAGAAAATATCCCAAAAATAAAAGTGCTCCAAATGCCCTGCAAATTTAGTATGTTTTTTATGGAATATTTGAGGATTTTAGGCACTAAGAATACTGTAGGGGGGTCAAGCACCTGGCCACGAGGGTGGAGGGTGCCCCCCCTATAGGGCGCGCGCCCCTATCTCATGGGCCCACGATGGACCCCCTCCACTTATTCCTGCACCCACACACTTCTTCTTCCTCCCCAAAAGAAATCATCATCTAGCTCAAGCACGAGTTCCAGCTCATTTTGCTGCGATTTTCGATCTCCTTGCTCAAAGCCCCATTCACAAAACTGCTTTGGGAGATTGTTGCTTGGTATGTGACTCCTCCATTGATCCAATTAGTTTTTGTTCTAGTGCTTTATTCATTGCAAATTTTTGCTGCATAGGTGACCCTGTTCTTGATCTTGCATGTCAAATTTATGAGGTCCCAAGTGATTTTAATGCATGATATAGGATCTAGGCACTTGTAGGAGTAGTTGCTATCAATCTTGTTCAGTTTTATTTACTTTTATTTTGAAGTTACTAAAAATTTCAGAATTTTCAGAAAAGATGAAGAGGTGGTTATTGAGGGGCTCTTCTAGCCAAGGCTCCAATGATGAGCAAGCTAAGGAGAAAGAAAAAGGCCAAGTATAATCTTCCTCGCATAGCGGAAGTAAGGCCTTGTGAGTGGCCATGTGATAATTTCTTGAGAGCATCCGGGATTTATGAAGTCTTTTATTCTTTGGCTGAAAATGCTGGCCTCACCAACTTCCTCCATGACCGGATCGAACAGCTTACTTACCAATACTTCCGTGCAAAACTTTTACTATCATCCTAAGAATTCACCTCCTTCGGTATCTTTTCATTTATACGATGAGGCTAAGGAAATGTCTTTACGTAATTTTTATGCTGTTTGTAGAATACCCTTTGAGGGTAGCTTAGACGAACCACATCGTAAATATGTGGAAGGTTTCGTTGATACTATTACTGTAGGGGAACCGAAGAAGGGTTCTGATGCTTTAATCACTAGCATACACTTTCCTGTTTTACGCTACTTTGCCAGATTTTCTAGTCGATGCTTAATTGGTCGTGGAAATAGTGGAAACTTTAATGTTCCTAATATTGTTATTCTTCTCCATACCCTATTCAGTGATAACACTTTTAGTATGGGTGCCGTTATTGCTAAATGGTTAAGTCTAAACCGTACAAAGGGCCCCATCTTTGGCGGCATCTATGTTCACGCCTTGCTAAATATTTCGAGATACCTATTAGACATGATGAGGAAGAGGAGACATCTATGCCTCTTACCTTTTTAGATTATAGGAGCATGGTAGCACATGAGTTTATTGTTTACAATGATGATAAGATGCTCCCGTATAACCTGAGATTTAATAAGAAACACAATGAGATTATTACCCTGCGTGCACCTTCTTTGTTTGATTTAACTGCGGGTCATTACCTTGCCTCGCCGAAAGTAGTGTACGCGTACCGAGGCCAGACATCAGCTCCAGAACCTGAGCCGGAACCACCACTAGACCCATATCGTCCATCATCTTATCAGTGGGATCCGGAGGAGATCTCCAACCGGTGGTAGTATGATGACACTTCTCAGTATACTGGGGAGAGTAGCTACTATCCATGGCCATATATCAACTTAGGCCAAAAGCCTAAGCTTGGGGGAGTATATATTTCCCACCGACTTTACATTCATGTCGACACACTATTCTAGTCGTCGGTGCTCATACTCTTTCATTGTACTATCCATGCTAGTTTAAATTCTTTTTCTAGTTTTATTCTTGTGTGTTTGATAAATCTTATAAAAAACCAAAAAATTAGCTAGTTTAATTTTCATGCCTGTATTAGAAATAATTAAAAATAAAACCCAAAAAGATTTCTCGTTCTAATTTTACTTGTTGGGAGATTTCCCGTGTAAATAGTTTTATTTCTTTTTCCTTTCTTTGGGGGTCAAGAGTAGAAGACCATATTGAAAATGTTTAGTGGCTCTCATATGCATGATGGTTGATTTAATTTAGAGCCCATATTACTTTGTCTTCTCTCTTGAAATGAATGCTTGCAGATTCCAGCTTAGTCCAATGCACGTGCACTATTATTATTATACACATCATTTGGTCGTGCAAATGAAAGGCAATAATGACGATATATGATGGACTGATTGAGATGAGAGAAGCTGGTATGAACTCGACCTCTTTTGTTTTTGTAAATATGATGAGTTCATCGTTCCTGATTCAGCATATTATGAAGTAGACATGTTTGCAATGACATTTAGAGATTATAGTTGCTTATGCCATGCTTACTTAGCTATGAGTTATAATGGTTTACCTTGCGTGCCAACTTGCTATTAAAATGATTGTGATGTGGTATGATGAGATGGTATCCTCCTTTGAATGAATTTAGTGACTCGACTTGGCACATGTTCATGCCTGTAGTTAAAACAAAATCAACATAGCCTTCATGATATTTATGTTCATGGTGGATTATATCATACTCATGCTTGCACTTAGTGTAAATTAATTTTAATGCATGTTCATGACTTTTGTCGCTCTCTCAGTTGGTCGCTTCCCAGTCTTTTGCTAGCCTTCACCTGTACTAAGCCGGAATACTGCTTGTGCATCAAAACTCCATAAACCCCAAAGTTATTCCATATGAGTCCACTATACCTTCCTACATGCGGTATCTACCTGTCGTTCCAAGTAATTTTGTATGTGCCAAACTCCAAACCTTCAAATGAAATTCTGTTTTGTATGCTCGAGCATCTCATGTTCCAACTAGGGATGTCTGTATCTTCCATGCTAGATGGGTTATTCTCAAGAGGAGTGGACTCCGCTCCTCATTCAGGAGAAAATGGCTGGTAACCAGGATGCCCAGTCCCATGATCAAAAAGATCGAAGCAAACCAAAATAATTAAACAAAACTCCCCCAGGATTGTTGTTAGTTGGAGGCACTCGTTGTTTCGAGCAAGCCATGGATTGATGCTTGTTGGTGGTGGGGAGTATGAACTTTACCATTCTGTTTGGGAACCGCCTATAATGCATGTACTATGGAAGATATCGCCATCTCATAGTTGTTGCGTTGACAGTGAAAGTATGCCGCTCAAAATGTTATTTATCTCTCTATTTTAAAATCAAGCTTTGGCACCTCTACGAATCCATGCTTCCCTCCGCGAAGGGCCTATCTATTTACTTTTATGTTGAGTCATCACCTTCTTATTAAAAAGCACCCACTGGAGAGCACACTGTCATTTGTATGCATTACTGTTGGTTTATATTGGGTATGACTTGACTGGATCTCTTTTACCATGAATTACAATGTTTATTCAGTCCTTGATCTTTAAAGGTGCTCTGCATTTATGTTTTGCGGTCTCAGAAAGGGCTAGTGAGATACCATTTTGTTATATCATATTATGATTGTTTTGAGAAAGTGTTGTCATCTGAGTTTTATTATTATCACTCGCTAGTTGATTATGCCATTGATATGAGTAAACATGAGACCTGAGTGTTATTGTGAATATGGTTAGTTCATAATCTTTGCTGAAACCTTGAATGCTGGCTTTACATATATACAACAACAAGAGCAAACAGAGTTTGTAAAAGTTTTTCTTTATCACTTCCAGTTTATCAACTGAATTGCTTGAGGACAAGCAAAGGTTTAAGCTTGGGGGAGTTGATACGTCTCCAACGTATCTACTTTTCCAAACACTCTTTCCCTTGTTTTGGACTCTAACTTGCATGATTTGAATGATACTAACCCGGACTGACGCTGTTTTCAGCAGAACTGCTATGGTGTTATTTTTGTGCAGAAACAGAAGTTCTCAGAATGACCTGAAAATCCATGGAGATAACTTTTGGAAAATATAAAAAATACTGGAAAAAGATGAAGGCCAGGGGGCCCACACCCTGTCCAGGAGGGTGCCCCCCCACCTATAGGGCGCCCCCCTGTCTCGTGGGCCCCAGATGCTCCACCGACCTCAACTCCAACTCCATATATTCCGTTTCGCGGAGAAAAAACCAGGGAGGAAGTTTCATCGTGTTTTACGATATGGAGCCGCCGCCAAGCCCTAAAACCTCTCAGGAGGGCTAATCTGGAGTTTGTTTAGGGCTCCGGAGAGAGGGATTCATCGCTGTCGTCATCATCAACCATCCTCCATCACCAATTTCATGATGCTCACCGCCGTGTGTGAGTAATTCCATCGTAGGCTTGCTGGACGGTGATGGGTTGGATGAGATTTACCATGTAATCAAGTTAGTTTTGTTAGGGTTTGATCCCTAGTATCCACTATGTTCTGAGATTGATGTTTATATGACTTTGTTATGCTTAATGCTTGTCACTAGGGCCCGAGTGCCATGATTTCAGATCTGAACCTATTATGTTTTCATGAATATATGTGAGTTCTTGATCCTATCTTGCAAGTCTATAGTCACCTATTATGTGTTATGATCTGACAACCCCGAAGTGACAATAATTGGGATACTTCGCGGTGATGACCGTAGTTTGAGGAGTTCATGTATTCACTATGTGCTAATGCTTTGGTCCGGTTCTCTATTAAAAGGAGGCCTTAATATGCCTTAGTTTCCATTAGGACCCCGCTGCCACGGGAGGGTAGGACAAAAGATGTCATGCAAGTTCTTTTCCATAAGCACGTGTGACTATATTCGGAATACATGCCTACATTACATTGATGAATTGGAGCTAGTTCTGTGTCACCCTATGTTATATCTATTACATGAGGAATCGCATCCGACATAATTATCCATCACTTATCCATTGCCTATGAGCTTTTCACATATTGTGCTTTGCTTATTTACTTTACCGTTGCTACTGTTACAATCACTACAATACCGCTATCTTTACTTTGGCCACTGTTACCATTACTATCATACTACTTTGCTACTAAATACTTTGCTGCAGATACAAAGTTATCCAGGTGTGGTTGAATTGACAACTCAACTTCTAATACTTAAGAATATTCTTTGGCTCCCCTTGTGTCGAATCAATAAATTTGGGTTGAATACTCTACCCTCGAAAGCTGTTGTGATCCCCTACACTTGTGGGTTATCAGTCGCGTGGGCACTCTTGAGCCCAAAAGGCATAGACACATAGTAGAAAGCTCCAAAGGGAGTGATGTCATGGAATTATCGTGTCAGATGTCCTAACGTAAGAACTTAGTCGTGCAGCCATCGCAATGAGATTAGCTTAAAGGGGTTAAACCGGACAAAGGACACAGGGAGTTTATACTGGTTCGGCCCCTTTTGGTGAAGGTAAAAGCCTATGATCCAATTGTGCTGGAATTGATGGGGTTTCGATGACCAGGGAGTGAATCCGCTTTGCCTGGTTCTCGAGTTGATGTGTGTTGTCCCTAAACCGCCGTTGAGTCTTCCCTTTATATACACAGGTTGACGCCCGTGGTCTACAGAATCCCGAGGCCGGTTCATAAACGTGTCACTCGGTATCTACTCTTTCCTGTCTTACATTACAAGTTACTCGCCTATGGCTGTTTATGTCTATGGGCCCTAACCCACCTCTGGGCTTTGGGCTCCCTTGTCATGTTTCTTCTATAAGTCGCCATCTTCTATAACCTCATGGGCTTCAATATTGGCAGTCTCTTTGTGGATAAATCAGCCCCTCCTGGGCGGTTTATACCCACAAGTTATATCCCCAACATTAGGCCCCAAATTGATTTGAACCTATTCATGTCAATCTTCAACACTTGTAAAAAAATCCTTCTTCAACACTTAGCATACGCCTTGTAATCCACCATGATGTCATCTTCTGATATCACAATAAACCGCCATGACGTCACATGTTTATTAAAAAACCATACATACCTGCCCTTTATTAATGAGCCTCCAAAAGTCAAGGCGACAGCTCTGTCACATATCCATTTTTGGGCTCCTCGATTCCCACACCTGGCACTTATCCATTCGCTTTATAAATAGGGTTGGAGGGCTCCCTTCACTTTTCCCCTTCGTGCCTCTTCGTCTCATCGTCAACCTCGCGACGCCCGAGCCCTAAAGCTCCGCCGCCGCCATCAACCTTGAACCGCTGCACCATCCTTGGCCACTGCATCGACCGGAATGCACTAGAGTTCGTCTGTGCTTCTCTGCTGTTCTTCAGCTCCAATGAGTTTCCTTTTATTCAACCCTAGATCTGTCCTTAGGGCTTTTGTATCCATCGTGTTCATCAGTGTTCGTCTTTATTGTTTGCTTCCCCTCACTTTGTAGCTTGTTGATGCAAGGCTTAGTGACTATCGCGCGGTACTGATCTTAGTACCTATTTTTAATACTTGATTGCCTCCCCTTTTACCAGAGATCCCATCTGAACCCAAGAACCGCTGCTGCCACAACTTAGGGTTTCAGAATTTTTTCCCTTTTTAGAACTGCGGTACATCCATAATTATAACATCAATCTGCAAAACCTGTTTCTGCAACACTTAGTAATTTTTAGATCTGTACCTTCCACGCCACTGTAGGCAGTTTAACTTTAAGAAAATTATAACCCACTGAGGGAGTCCTGGATTAGGGGGTATCCGGAGAGCCAGACTATATACATCGTCCGGACTATTGAAGCGTGAAGATACAAGACACAAGACTCCGGCCCGTGTCCGGATGGGACTCTCGTTTGCGTGGAAGACAAGCTTGGCGATCCGGATATTATGTTCCTTCCTTGTAACCGACTCCATGTAAACCCTAGCCCTCTCCGGTGTCTATATAAACCAGAGAGGATGGTCCTTAGAAGGCCGATCACAATTACAATCATACCATCATATGCTAGCTCTTAGGGTTTAGCCTTTACGATCTCGTGGTAGATCTACTCTTGTACTACTCGTATCTTCAATATTAATCAAGCAGGAAGTAGGGTTTTACCTCCATCGAGAGGGCCCGAACCTGGGTAAACATTGTGTCCCTTGCTTCCTGTTACCATCAGCCTAAGACGCACAGATCGGGACCCCCTACCCGAGATCTTCCGGTTTTGACACCGACATTGGTGCTTTCATTGAGAGTTCCTCTGTGTCGTCGCTGCAAGGCTTGATGGCTCGTCTCGTTGTCAAGGATGACATCATCTCTGGAGGAACGCTGGCTATAGGCCAGACCCTCCGACTTGGCGGCTTCATTATGGCCGCCCCATTGGCTGTCACGCCAACGATGGCCTCTCGGGTCGTCACGCACAAACTACGCATCAATTCGGAGCTTGCCGAAAAGATGGATCCGATCGAGCTCTCCTCTCTTAATGAGCTCTTGGATCGCATCGCCGCTTTGGGAGTCGCTACGGACTATGACCAGATTGGGCTTAAACCCGACTAGAGGGACATTAGACGCCCGCCGGCCACCCATGAGATAGCGGTAGTGGAGGAACCACACACGGGTCGCCCCTCAACTTTGAGGACGAATTATGTCCGGATCACCGAACTCAGTAAGCTGAAGACCTACTCAAAGGAAGACATGGCCCGAGTCCCAGACTTAGAGTCGGGCATTGGGCCGAAGAGATCGGGTAATACTCTGGACCCCGAACTGTCGGTCTTGGAACCTTCCGTGCCCCCGGGTGTTAGATCGGATCAAAATCCAAATTCAGCCAACGACACTCGCTCGGACTCAAACCGACTCTCCCACATCAGGCAAGAGCCCCTAGAGACAGTACACCGTTACTGGGCCAGATTCCTCCTTGCGCTTAACAAGGTCGAGGACTGCCACGAGGAGGACGTAGTCTCACTTTTCTGCAAAAACTGCACGAACAAAGGACTCCTTAATGCTATAAGCCGCCGTGACATAGTACACTTAGCGACCATAGTACAGAAGTACTGTGCGATGGAAAGTGCCTGCAAGACCCAAACAGAATTTTGGGATAGTACGACCCTCACCAGAACCTTGGTCCGAACTAAACGGCCAAACTCTCGTAGGTCGACCAATTCAATTCCGAAGAAACCAAAACCCGCCCCAGGGCGTGGAACCGTATTGGAAGGGTGGCTCAATAGGCCATGTAAGCTTCACAGTACGCCGGATGCAACACCAACCCATAGCCTTATGGCATGTTGGATACTCCGACAGGTAGCTAAAAGTGGCGAGGATCTCCTTGAGAGCCATAAAGCCGAACAACATCCCGCCAAAGAACACAATACGGTACTAACAGTCTTCGAGACTTTCGCCTCAAACAATAGGCGCAAGCGAGCTCATCGAAGCTCTGCTGAAATCTGCCATGTGGCAGAAGTAAATCCGTGGAACAACACTGCTATAACTTTCAATGCCAGTGACGAACCCCAATTCCAGACCCTCCGGGCACCAGCCGCTTTGGTCCTTACCCCAATAGTGGACGGCTTTCGGCTCACTAAAGTACTCATGGACGGCGGAAGCGGATTAAACCCGATCTACGAAGAAACACTCAAGAAGATGGAAGTTGATAAAGGCCGCATTGAACAAAGAGGCACAACCTTCAGGGGAATTATCCCTAGTCGGGAGGCATGGTGTGCGGGGAAAATCACACTCGATGTGGTATTCGGCACCCCAGAGAATTACAGGTCCGAAGAAATCGTATTCCAAGTGGCCCCTTTCAGCAGCAGATACCACGCCCTTCTAGGGCGGGACGCGTTTGCAAGCTTTCAAGCTATACCCATTACGGGTACATGAAGCTTAAAATGCCCGGACCCAATGGAATCATCACTCTAGCTAGTGATCCGGATGTTGCACTCCGCGCCGAAAACAAAACCTCAGCACTAGCCTTGGAAGCACTGTCCGAAGCCCTAGCAGCAGAAGAATTAACAATGCTACACGCCACCATGGACAGGGACAATGTGATACTCGACAAACGACCCAAGTCTATCTCATTTAAACCCGCAGATGAGATAGTCAAATTCCAAGTCCACCCAACGGACCACACGAAACATCTTCCATTGGGACATAGTTGAGCCCCGCTATCGACACCGCACTGCGAGACTTCTTACGCGAGAATTGGGACATGTTTGCTTGGCACCCATCGGAAATGCCGGGCATCCCGCGCGAATTGGCCGAACACAGCCTTAACATACTAAAGGGATACAAACCCGTCAAACAGACCCTAAGTCGATTTTCAGATCCCAAACGGCAAGCCATGGGGGAGGAGCTAGCCAAGCTTCTTGAGGCCGGATTCATCAAAGATATCAAACATCCGGATTGGCTGGCGAACTTGGTAATGGTATCAAAGAAGGACAAATCCTGGCGCCTGTGCGTCGACTTCAAAGACCTTAACTAGGCTTGCCCCAACGATCCATTTCCCCTCCCTCGCATCGATCAAATCATCGATGCCACAGCAGGACACGACTCGCTGTGTTTCCTCGACGCATACTCTGGATACCATCAAATAAAGATGGCAGAGTCCGACCAAGCTGCAACAACTTTCATAATGCAATATGGCCCTTTCTGCTTCAACACTATGCCTTCCGGGCTTCAGAATGCCAGCGCAACCTACCAACGCATGATCAAACATGCCTGGAGAAGCAAATCGGCAAAACAGTGGAGGCATACGTGGACGATGTAGCCATAAAAAAAATACACGTCGAAACCCTAATAGATGACTTGAGGCTTACGTTCGATAACCTACAAACATACGACATCAAGCTGAATCCGGAGAAATGCATTTTCGGCGTCCCCTTTGGAAAACTATTGGGCTTCGTCGTTTCCAATAGAGGAATTGAAGCTAATCCGGCAAGAATCCGAGCTTTTTCGCAGTTGGCTATACCAACAGATCTCAAACACATCCAGAAACTAGCTGGATGCGTGGCTGCTTTGAGCCGCTTTATCTCCAGGTTAGGAGAAAAGGCACTGCCTCTTTACCGCCTTCTTCGGCGCACCGAACACTTTGTGTGGATAGATGCAGCAGCGGTCGGACTCGATGAAATAAAGACCTTATTGGCCAGTAATCCAGTACTAACAGCGCCAAATATCGGCGAACCTATGTTGTTGTACATAGATGCAACACATCAAGTTGTAAGCGCAATACTCGTCGTCGAACGAGAGGTTGACGGATACAAATTCCCGCTACAGAAGCCAGTTTATTACGTATCCACGGTCGTCACCCCATGCAAATCCCGATACCCACACTATCAAAAAATAGCATACGCGGTCTTCATGTCATCCCGAAAGCTACGACACTACTTTCAAGAGTGTTCCATTATGGTGTCCTCCGAAGTACCACTAAACGATATAATAAATAACCGCGATGCCATGGGCTGGATTGCTAAATGGGCCATCGAGCTCCTTCCGTTCGACATAACATACAAGCCTCGGCGGGCTATCAAGTCGCAAGTATTAGCTGACTTCGTCGCCGAATGGACGGAAGCCGAACTCCCTAAAGAGTACGACGCGTACTCTAACTGGATCATGCACTTTGACGGCTCTAAAATGCTGGCCGGATTGGGAGCAGGCGTAGTCCTGACCTCTCCCACCGGAGACATGGTCCAATACGTCCTCCAAATATTATACACAGACTCCAACAATGCAGCTGAATATGAGGCTCTGTTGCACGGTCTTCGGATGGCAGTCTCTATGGGCATTCAATGCCTAGAAGTGCGTGGAGATTCAAACCTTGCAATATCACAAATAAATGGAGACTTTGATGCCAAGGATCCAAAAATGGCGGCCTATCGCAATGTCGTCCTTAAAATGTCAGCTCGGTTCGAGGGGCTCGAATTCCACCATGTGGCTCGAGAAAACAATCAAGCGGCAGATGTCCTTGCCCGCATCGGCGCTAAACGTGACCATGTCCCACCTAACATATTCCTGGAGAGGCTGTTCAAGCCATCCGTGGTATGGGAAGGGGAGTCCGGCAATACCAGCACGAATCCGAATACATCCCCAGATTCTGAACTATCATACATAATCGGAGGCTCCACCGCCGAAATAACATTGTCAGCCCATGAAATAATGGTTGTTATCGCCCCATGGACTGAGCCTTTCTTGGCCTACCTAAATAGGCAGGAGCTCCCCGAAGACCAAAATGAAGCACGCTGCATCGTTCGGCGTTCTAAACCTTACAAGGTCCATGAAGGGGAACTCTATAAGAAAAGTGTCACCGGAGTGCTCCAAAGGTGCATCTCCGAAGAGGAAGGGCGGCAGCTCTTGGCTGAAATCCATGCTAGACTGGGCGGGCACCACGTTGCGGCTCGAGCATTAGTCAGTAAGGCCTTCCGTACAGGTTTCTATTGGCCGATAGCCCGAGCAGACGCATAGGACCTTGTCCAACACTGCGTCGGTTGCCAGCTCTTTGCCAATCAGAGTCATATGCCCCCTACCGCTCTCCAAACAATCCCTATATTTGGCCCTTCGTGGTCTGGGGGCTGGATATGGTTGGACCCCTTAAAAGGGGAAGCCACAAGAAAAAGTATTTATTGGTCATGGTAGACAAGTTCACCAAATAGATAGAAGCCAAACCAGTGAAAACGGCCAAATCCGGACCAGTAATAGGCTTTATATCCGAGGTCGTACACCGATATGGTGTCCCCCACAGCATCATCATCGATAATGGCTCAAATTTTACAGCCGATGAAGTGAAAGCTTGGTGCGGAAAAATGGGCATTAAGCTCAACTATGCTTCCGTCTACCATCCTCAAACAAATGGTCAGGTCGAACGGGCAAATGGTCTCATCATGAGTGGCATCAAACCTAGACTAGTTGATCCTTGACACAGTCGGATACTCATTGGGTCGAGGAGCTCGACTCCGTACTCTGGGGGCTACGGACCACGCCAAATCGCACCACCGGATATACACCATTCTTTATGGTGTACGGTGCGGAAGAAGTACTACCCTGCAACATAATACATGATTCGCCATGCGTACACATGTATGAAGAGAAGGAAGTCGAGCTAGATCGGCAAGATAACTTGGACGCCCTGGAGGAGGAGGGCGATGTCGTGAAGGCTCGTTCCGCATTCTATCAGCAACAGGCTCGACGATACCAAAGCAGAGAAGTGCGGGCCAAAACTTATAATATTGGCAAACTCGTTCTACGCTTACCGGAGAAGAAGAAGGACAAGCTCAAACCCAAGTGGGAAGGCCCCTTCATCATCGACAATGTTCTCACCGGAGGAGCGTACCGCTTACATAATGCGTCTGATAACAGACTCGAGCAGAACCCATGGAACGCGGCCAGACTCCGGAGATTCTATGCCTAGCGCCGAACTCATTGTTCGTCTCCTTAACCCTCCTTTTTCAATTATGCTCCCTCCCTTTTCCTTTCTCAATCTTTTTCTCTTCACACAAAGTATTTAATACAGTGCGGATTCCCATATTATTCCGGCCGCACTATGTGTGCAAGCAATACCTGGGGGCTTCCTATACGGAAGCTAAACATAACTTACTCTAAAGGGCTTTTTGCCCATCATACATGTATTTTCCATGTGTGCCTTTTATTCACCATTATATGCATCGATATGACTTAAGACGTGGCCAAACTGGGTTGCCTAGCTCCTATGTTTATGCCCTACGTCCCGTTAATTCGGCTAGGGCATAAGGGGAGCACCTCTACAATTGTTACTGTCGGTTGAGCCGGATGTGTACCTCAGACTGGGTGAAGCCGAAAGCTAGTTTCCTTAAGAGAATAGTCGCTCAGTGAACAAAAGATGTCTTCGTTTATCATAACATTAATCCCCAAAAGTTTTGTATCATGCGCTATGGTTTGCAGTCCGGACATGTGCCTTGACACATGCTTACCCAGGGAAAGGAACCCTTAACGAAACTATTCTCCCTGGAAGATGTTTCTTACTATCCATGTAATATAACATAACTAGTTGGGTACTTGTTTTTTCAAGAACTTATGACCCCTATGCCTGGTTTCCACGCATACTCTGGTTTTATATAACCGAGCAGGTATTCGAACACACCCCGGACTGTAGGATCCGGGGGCTGAAGCGAAAAGGTCTGCCATGACAAATGATTTTAATCCGACTAGGGGCTACTCATGCCCATTGAATTACACAGTCACTTGGACTGACTATATTCATCCTCTATACCATCCAACATGCTATCTAGCTTACAATCCTGTTGAGAATACTTTGCGGCTAACGCCACCTGGTCATATACCAGACTAACGGGAATTTCTTGCCCATCTAGCCCCGCCAGTCTGACTTTGGCCATATGGTTTGGGTCCAGCTTGGTGTAGCGCGTCTTCACCATAGCCCATGCTTCCCTTGCACCCTACCGGCAGGCTGACATCTTCCACAGTCGGAAGCGCCGCCGTGCCCCTTGAAGCATGTCCACAAGCTCTCCCATGCCATATGGCAGGAGGCTTGACAGCCACAAGGCCTGCGCTACGCCCTGCATCGCCTGCCGAGCTCGCTCGTGCAGCTATGAGAGGACTTGCAGTAAATCGCCTGCAGATGCAGGCATCTCCTCCTCAGGGCGACCCGTCACCATTCCTACAAGCAAAACTCTTTCAATATACTTCACCGCCGAACTATGCTACAGTTCGTCTAGGCAGTTACCATACATGCCGCGGCGAAGCCTTTTGTTCTCCTTCATGGAGTCCGCCAGCTGTGCATGGACGTCTTTCAATTACATGTCTAGCTGAACATTGGCATCTTGGAGAGTATTGTTCTCCGGCTTAACTTGCGTAAGAATGCGCTCACCGACCTTTAGTTGCCTATGGAGATGCGACTCGTCATCCCTCCCACCCTCCGGATTTACTCCAGGGTTATCTGCAGAATTTTCTGTTAAATTCGTCATACCAGCTAGTTGCTAACCGGTTCACTTTTGTACAATCAAGATAAATGTTACCGGATGAGGCCTTCTGGGATTCCTCTGCTTGGCAACCGTGGCCCTCAGTTGAGTCTTGCACTCCTCTAGCTCCCGAGACAATGGCTCATTCTTATCTACAAGAACCTGTGCATACATTGATACTTAAAACTGTTGTTCCAACCGTTTCAAGTCTCAGGGGCTATTGCTATACATGCTTATCAAACTTTCTTACCCGTATATCTTTGGTATACTGGTCCGTCGCCCGGGCAAGCCCACCACTACTAGGGAAAAGCCTAGCAGCAGCGTGGGTTTTAGGCCTATCAGTAGCACGGGCAGGAGCGCTACTGATAAGGCGCTACAAGTAATTCTTAGCAATAGCGTGCCTCGACCCACGCTACTGGTAAATTGACTTAGTAGTAGCGCTCCTTCAGAACAGCGCTACTGGTAATTAGTAGTAGTGCTTCTCCTCTCCCGCGCTACTACTATTATTTAGTATTTTATTTCTTTTTTATTTCATGTTCTATTCATACACCTTTACACAAGTTTTCATACAACAGGAATTTAGAGATTGTTTTTACATAAAAATGAGTCATTACATCATGGGGTGAAAGAACCATGGACTAGTTTCAAGTGGATGTCCGCGGTTCTTTCACCCAATGATATAATAATATCATCATCATCATCATATCATTAACAACTTATCATCATAATACATCATTGTCATATAACACCTCCTCAAGATCATCGTTTTCATCATTGACATCACATAACACCTCCTCAAGATCATCATTATCAACTCTAACACATTACCACATAATAAACATATTGTACCTCATAGGACCTATTACATTCAATTAAGACCTACTACATTTTCTAAGGTAAAATAGCAAAAAGCAAGATAGCCCCTGACTCTCCATTATGGAGAATGGAGATTAGCCTGTCTCCAATTCTTGCCTTTCGCTGAATGTTACTTCCAAGAACCTCCTTGCGAATGTCCATACATTTCTTCCATTCTTTGATGAACATGTGTTCATGGGTTTTAGAAATACGATATGCACAGGTGAGCTCCGTAGATTTACCTGGCAGTATGTTCAGAACTGAGAGGCGACCATGCAGAGACATCTGATGAGGCACACAATCCATCGGGAGTTTCTATTTAATAAAAACTTCGTAATTAGCAATGATGTACTAGTTTTAGAAGTATGCAAAAGATGCACGGATGTCGTAATAGTAAAAAATCTTACCAGGGTATCTCCAGAGAAGTTATCGTGGTTCAACACATGCACTAGTGGCACGTATTCACCATAATTTGGAGGAGTTCGATAATAGTTATTGTAATTCTCAAGAAGAGTACAAAATGCGATCAGATGATTTTTCTCCTTATACGTTAATTCGGTGCCATCGGTGTAGTGGGTTTTATCTACCATCTTCCGCACAGTCTTTGAAGAATCAAAATAAGCTGTCAATGGAAATAAGCTATCAACAATTTTGAAATAAACAATATAGATTAGTTAATAATTATGTTTGAGAAACTCACATAGCGGTACAATCGGAAGCGTATCAACAAGGACCCAAATGTCCATATTGTCTTGCTCGATGTCAGGATCACCAAGATCCATGGTGACAATCATACCCTCATAAAAACCATACATTTTGCAAAGTGCTTCCCAATTTTGGCAACCAAACTGGGTTACGCTCTGAGCATTGCACAGATTTACTTCAAAATCCATATCATGATGGGTCCTTAGGTGTATTTTCTTTGTTTCGAAATTTTCATGGTCTTCAAAACCCATCCTCTCCAAGACATAGAGTCTTGCATGGCATGGGATAAGCTAGTCGAATTGTAAAGTAGGAAAATTAGACGTTGAAATAGTTGAAGTCATGCTTAATTACGAAAAAAACACTTGTCATTGTTGCGTACCGTTTCACAATCGAAGGTCTCCTCGAGCTTAATGCTGAAGCGCCGATCTTCGTCCAGCCGAACGAACCTGTCGCACATACCTCGATCATCGTGGCACCAGCTACACTCCCCCGGGAGACTGTCGTCGTCCGAGTACAACATTTCCTACAATCATAATTCAAAGATTAAACTTGTACATATTCTAGCACAAGTCATGCCAGAATTCATGAAAAAATCCGACATGACCTTTGCTAAAAAGGACATATCGAGCGCCTAAAATTTGCCGGAACGAAAATTAATCAACACTCCGGCAAAACATAGGCCACTCGGAGATGTAAACTGAACATGAACGGCCACTTGGGCAACCACATATCCTATTTGAGCAACAACACAAGATATACAAGGATATTTTTCTGGTCTCGCCTCGATGTCGGAGGGGGTCGGTGACTGGGACGACAGCGGGGATGTCGGAGGGGGTCAGTGACGGGGACGATGGTGGTCACCTGAAACCATATAAGTTATCACTAATACATCCCGAATAATTGCTTAAACTAAAAAATAACAACAAATATGACATGTTCAACTAGTTTTATTAATTCAACTAGTTCTTACTAAATATAAACTTACTATAAATAGAAAAAAAACTAGTTCTTTCTAAAAATAAAGTAGTTCAACTAGTTATATTAATTATCTTACTAAAAATACATTTGTTCTATTAATTCAACTAGGTCAACTAGTTTATTAATTTACTTACTAAACTAGTTCAACTACAACTAAAGTAATTCAACTACCACTACTACTACTAAAAATCTAGTACTAACTAAGCAACATCTAGTACTAGCTATGAACCCTAAATTAACATCTACTACTACTAAATCTAGTACTAACTAGTGGCAGGGGGTGGGGGCGACGGAGAGGTAGCTAGGGGCGGCGAGGTCGAGGGCGGTGGGAGGAGGGCTGCCGGCGGAGGAGGCAGGATGGGCGACCGCAGGCGGAGGGAGGAGGGCAGCGGCGGAGGAGGGAGGGGCGGCCGCGGGCGGAGGGAGGAGGGAGGAGGAGGGAGGAGGGACGGAAGGAGGGGAGTACCTCGGCGGCGGACGGACGAAGGCGGCGGCGGCGGCGACGCACGACGACGGTTATCGGCACGCGGGCGAGAGTGAGATCAGTGTGAGTGAGGGTCGGACGTGCGTGTGGGGATAAGGTAGGGATAGTTGTAGCGCGTTTGCCAAAACGCGCTATAGCTAATCTGAATAGCAGCAGCGCTTTGCATATAAACCGCTACTGCTAAGTGTAACTATACAAAAAATACATCAATGCAAAAATACATTGGCCATCAATGATCTTTTTGTGTACAATATGAATTGTCAATATGAGTCCCCTCCGGTAGGAACCGGAGAGGACACATATTGCGGCCACAAATTTTACACATAGAGTTCAGTGAAGACCAACTAGTTGTGGTAGTTTCAGAAATAACAAATTTAAGGTGGTAAACACCCTGTTCACGGAGCGAGGTGGGACTAAACTTGTGGGCAGATCTTAGCAGCAGCGGTTTTCCTAGAAGCGCGCTGCCGCTAACTTCTATAGCAGTAGCGCTATTCTGTATAGAGCGCTACTGCTATAACTAGCGGGGGGCGAGGTCATGGCAATTATATCAGTAGCGCGGTTTGTGGTGGACCCGCTACTGATATTTTCCTTTCAGCAGCGGGTTTTGGTGAAACGCGCTGCTGCTAAATAGCAGTAGCATGGTATTTTGAGGAGCGTTGATGGTAAGATTCTGTGTATAGGCTTTTCCCTAGTAGTGCACCTTGAGCAGCCCGGATGTATGTGTATCCCGAATTGAAAGCATTAAATGCCTCTTCGGAAAAGATATTGTTGCGAAGTACGGCCCGTCGACGCTGGTAATTCATGGCGCTCTCTACTTTGGAATTTGTGGCAGAGAGCATATCTGCGTCCTCTGTCGGAGGACCATGCGGCATCGGCCCTATGTCCGCCTCCTCTCTTGAAGTCGGTTCTGGAGCCCGACTGGTGGAGGCGTGGTTGGCAGGATCTCCGGATATAGTCCGGATACTCCTCTTCCTGCCAGGATGTAAAGGGCACTGTTGTACTCAAATAACAATCAATTACATGATAGGTGGTTTCCTTACCTCTGTAATGGCGTGTCGGCCCTAACCGCCTTCGTCTTGAGCCTGCCCAATCCGGACGCTTGTGGCTGACGAGTCCCTAGGGACTCGGCTCTGCGCTCCGAACGTCGCTTCTGCAAAAACACGACGCTTCAGGGATAAGGCGTGACATCAGGAAAGAGTCCTCTTCGGAGGATCGAGTCTTCGGCTTGGCTTACACGCGACGAGGGTAGCAGTCCGGGATAATCAGCAGTAATAGCCACTAAGGCACCATCACGGCTCGCCTGATAAAATATCCCGTCGACAAGCTCCATGCCCGCATCTGGGTCTTCTTCGAGTCATGGATCCAGGGCCCTTTCGGGGTCCTCTGGCTGCGGGGAAGGGCTGGAGATTCCTTCTACGGCCTTCCTTAGTTCCTGCTCGGAAATATCAATGCAGGTATCTTTAGCAAAGAAGGCCACAATAAGTGAAGCGAGAAAATAAATGACGACTTACCCAGTTTGGGGGATTATACATGGAGAATCCATCCCGCGGTTTGATATGGAGGAAGTCTTCCTATTCTCCTTTGTATAGGTCGGATAGTATCCTTGCCAGAGCGGTGGGGGAGTCCGGGCCCTTACGGCCGCAGCGGGTGGCATCGTCTATCCCGTTGAAGTGCCACATGGGATTGCCCCGATATTGAAGCGGTTGCACTCCCCGCATTATGCATATTGCCATAACCTCGACTATCGTCAGTCCGACTTTGGCCAGTAACTTTATCCTGCTCATCAGGAAATGTATTTCCCTGGAATCCTCTTCTTGGGGGCCTTGGGGCCGCCAGCTTAGACGTGCCCTCGGCGGGGTGTTACTGAACTTGGGGAGTCCAGTCCGGACTGGATCCGGAAGGGGAGCGTCGTCAATATAAAACCACTCTGAAGCCCAGTTATCTGATGCCTCCTTGGGAGTGCCGGATAGGTATCCGGTCTCGATGATACGCCATACTTTGGCCCCACCCACTTGACATAGGGATTCTCCCTAGTTGCGGGGGACAAGGCAGAACAGCTTCTTCCACAATCCGAAATGAGCCTCACAGCCCAGAAATAGCTCACAAAGGGTGACATACCCTGCTATATGTAGTACGGAGGCTGGGGTAAAGTTGTGCAACTGGAGGCCGTAGAACTCCAGAAGCCCATTAAGGAATGGATGAATAGGAAACCCGACACCCCTTAACAGATGTGGAATTAGGCATATTCTCTCCTCCGGAGACGGATTGGGGGATCTCTCCGTCTGTTCTCCGCCGTTATAGGTGTCCACTCCGGCTCGGACAAGGACCATGAACACCGGCGGGAGGAGCCCTTGGGTTTGTAACTTTATCAAACGGCTATGAGAAACTGAACACTCTCCCAGTCCCCCGGCTTGGGGCAAGGGGAGCGAGCAGAAGAGCTGCGACGACTGGCCATGTTGGAATGGTTTTTTCTGGGCGCTCTATTGGATGCTTGCTCGAGGAGGGAGAGTAAGGTTTGGATCTGGGAATCCCCGTCTCTTCAAATAGACGGTTAGCCCGAAGGACCGAGGGTGGCAAATGCAAAAATGCCTCGACTCCTTGCACTCGCTCGACACGTGGAAATGGTCATTATTGAAGCACTGAAGCCGAGGAGTACAACATTGATGAGATGCCGAACACTGTTCGTCGTGATGGGTACATCGGAGTATTCGGAGAGGGAACCCGCCTTGCAATGCCGAAAACAAGACTTCGCGCCGGACTCATCGTCATTGAAGCCTGGTTTAGGGGCTACTGAAGGAGTCCTGGATTAGGGGGTATCTGGAGAGTCGGACTATATACATCGTCCGGACTATTGAAGTGTGAAGATACAAGACACAAGACTCTGGCCCGTGTCCGGATGGGACTCTCCTTTGCGTGGAAGACAAGCTTGGCGATCCGGATATTATGTTCCTTCCTTGTGACCGACTCCATGTAAACCCTAGCCCTCTCCGGTGTCTATATAAACCGGAGAGGATGGTCCTTAGAAGGCCGATCACAATTACAATCATACCATCATAGGATAGCTCTTAGGGTTTAGCCTCTACGATGTCGTGGTAGATCTACTCTTGTACTGCTCATATCTTCAATATTAATCACGTAGGAAGTAGGGTTTTACCTCCATCGAGAGGGCCTGAACCTGGGTAAACATTGTGTCCCTTGCTTCCTGTTACCATTAGCCTAAGATGCACAGATCGGGACCCCCTACCCGAGATCCACCGGTTTTGACACCGACACCCGCCTGGTAGCATTAGCCCTCTCTTAAACCGCCGATTTCTCATCTTGATAACCCTTCTGATGTTAGGATCTAGTTTGATATGTGTATATACCTCAACATCTTCTCCATATAACCTTGCAACGCTTTATACTTTGTCAGTCACAAACCTTAAACCAGCATTGATCTTTTTTCCAGCTTTTCGTTGAAATGGCCAAACAATTTTATGCTTGCAACTTGGTTCCTTCCCGGGTTACGAAAGAATAGCTGACCGGGTATGTTGTGACTGGTGCTTTAGCGAGTAAAGAAATCATCCACTGGAGGGTCCCTGGTCCAGAAAATCCTCCTGAACCCCAAGATGGAGAAGTGATTGTATTTACTGATCATCTGAATCGAGGGTTTAGCCCTCCCGGATCAAAGTTCTTCCATAACGTGCTTGCTAGTTTCCAGATCTGCCCTCAAGACGTCGGACCGAACTTTGTGTCCAATATTTACAATTTTCAAGTGTTTTGCGAGGCTTATCTGCAAGAAGCACCTACCGTTGAATTGTTCAGAGATTTCTTTTACTTAAACTGTCGTACTGAATTTATGGATGGGCCCAATACTGAACTTGGTGGAGTGTCAATTCAGAAAAGAAAAGATGTCAATTTTCCTCATGCCAACATCATACCCACCCCAAAGACTGGAATCAGACTTGGTTTTACTGCCGAAACACGGCTCTTGATGATGAAAATCCTCTACCGGGTTATCGTGCTCACCGGATTACCAGCGAACATCCATCTCCCCAACGACTTACTGCAAAGGGATGAGCCAAATACGCAGCACAACTTTCAAAGCTCCGAGCCTTTATGGCGAACGGTTTACCTGGCATCGACCTTGTCCGCTATTGGGTTTCTTGGAGTATCTTGCCCTTAAGCTGTCGCCCCAGTTTAATGTGTGAGTACACGGGGGACGTCAAAGACCCTCAGCGGCCCATTGATATTCAGCTAACTGATGACGAGGTTACTGAAGCTGTCAAAAAAATGTTGGATGAACCGATATCTGAGTGCAGCAAGACAGGGCTTAGTCCCTTCTATGTCTCAAATAAACCGCCAGCGGTAATAACTGCATCCTTCTTGTCTTAATGCGCCCCTTTTAAATATTTCCTTATAACCTATTGTTCATCTTTGTAGGGTAATGATCCGTTCTGGAAAAGGAAGCCACAGGATGAACCGGCGAAACCAAAGGATAAACCGGTGAAAACTCCTCACCCTAAGACCAGAGTTACGAAGAAACCTGCAAAGAAGGAAACTGTTGAATCCCCTAGCCCGAACAATGATGAAGATCTTGAGGATCTGAAGTCAGAGGTAGATCTTGATTCTCTTGGTTCTTTTTTCATACACCTTATTTAAAATGATCATTACCAGGATGATGCGGAGGCCAGTCATGCTGGTGATGTAGAGGTAATTATTCTTTCTTCCGACTCAAATCCTCTGCCCACACCGCAAACCCGTCGAGCAGTCCGGAAAATAAAATTTTCACACCCTCTAGCTTATTCAGATCCGCACTTTCTTTTGAAGAGACAGCAGCATGAAGCTCGCCGCACAACCCGGCATAGCGGCCAAGTGGTTACTTCCTCCGGTTTACCAGACACTCCGGTTTGAAAACACCGTCAAGAGGTCTCTTGTACTTCTGATATACCTTGTCCCAAGGCGGGTTATTTCTGATATCCTCTTAATCCGCCTGACTCAAATTATCAGGGAGCCTCCCATTCATCTTCTGGCGATTCAACGGGGACGAAACTTCCAACTCTTAAAACGGTTCCTGGGTGAGCAGATTTTGCTAATCCGTCATACCTTTATATTTTAACCTTTACTCTGTTCTGATGCATACTTATTATCTTCCAGGGCCAAAGCCAGAGCCAGAAAGAAAGCCAAAGTGAACACACCAGCTGAAGACCCCAGTCGTAATGAACTGGAAAGAACTCCTGAACCGTCAAATCCAGACGCGGATAATATTCCTGATGGCCCGTCATTGCCGGATCAAGCAACTGAAGCCGAACACATGGACATCGACCAAACTGCTCATACTGATGACCCGCCAAGCCCTGCTAAAGGTGCTTGTCGGTGTCAAAACCGGCGGATCTCCGGTAGGGGGTCCCGAGCTATGCGTCTAGGCAGATGGTAACAGGAGACAAGGGACACGATGTTTTTACCCAGGTTCGGGCCCTCTCGATGGAGGTAAAACCCTACTCCTGCTTGATTAATATTGATGATATGGGTAGTACAAGAGTTGATCTACCACGAGATCAGAGAGGCTAAACCCTAGAAACTAGCCTATGGTATGATTGTTGTTCGTCCTATGGACTAAAACTCTGCGGTTTATATAGACATAGGAGAGGGCTAGGGTTACACAGAGTCGGTTACAATGGGAGGAGATCTACATATCGTATCGCCAAGCTTGCCTTCCACGCCAAGGAAAGTCCTATCCGGACACAGGACGAAGTCTTCAATCTTGTATCTTCATAGTCCGGGAGTCCGGCCAAAGGTCATAGTCCGGCCATTCGGACACCCCCTAATCCAGGACTCCCTCAGTAGCCCCTAAACCAGGCTTCAATGATGACGAGTCCGGCGCGCAAATTGTCTTCGGCATTGCAAGGCGGGTTCCTCCTCCAAATATTTCATAGAAGATATTGAACACAAGGATAGTGTCCGGCTCTGTAAAATAGTTTCCACATACCACCGTAGAGAGAATAATATTCGCACAAATCTAATCTGCCGACGCATTCCGCAGCATGACATCATGCCACAGCCAAGCCTTTATTTGTTTTACTGTCCCACCTCAGCGTGTTTAGCGAGGCGGTTTCCTTGGCACGTCATGTCAAAGCAGAGATCGTGTCCCCTTATTCTGGGATTCTCATCAATACGGGCATGGGTAACCCAACCGCGCCATTAATCGCGGCGCTTGGGAGATAAGCGAGTTTTATTAGGCTGGTGGGGGCTCATAGTTTCGGCCGCCCATATAAGGGGATAAGAATCCACCCTTTCCATCTACGCCTTCTTCCTCCTTCGCTTATCCATTCCTGCGCACTCGAGCTCCAGCGCCCAAGTCCGCAGTTCCCACCTCATCCTTCTCCAATCATGTCTGGAGCGGGAGGTAGATGGATGGCCTCCACCATCACGGAGGGGCACATCAAAAAGTTGAGGAAAGCCGGATACTTGTATAAGGACATCGCGCACCGGCTCCCAGATGAGGGGCAACTCATCCCCACCCCTAGGCCCGATGAGAGGGTGTTGTTTCTCACCCATTTCCTCCACGGACTGGGCTTCCCACTTCACCCATTTGTCCGGGGGCTCATGTTCTACTACGGCCTGGATTTCCATGATCTGGCCCCGAACTTCATCCTCAATATCTCGGTGTTTATCGTCATGTGCGAGGCCTTCCTCCGCATCAAGCCTCACTTCGGCCTATGGCTGAAGATCTTCAGCGTCAAGCCGAAGGTCGTGGGCGGCCGGCAAGCGGAGTGCAGAGGCGCCATGGTGGGCAAGATGCCCAACTTCACATGGCTCGAGGGCTCCTTTGTGGAAACCATCAAAGGGTGGCAATCCGGGTGGTTCTACATCACCGAGCCGCGTGACCCTGAGTGGGCAGCGGCCCCCGAATTCCAATCTGGCATCCCCACACGGCTCACATCTTGGAAAGAGACGGGCCTATTGTGGGGTAATCCGGAAGAGGTGACCGGACTCCAAACCTGCGTCCAAGACCTGGTGAACAAGAAGGTTAAACTTGTCAACGTAGTCCAGGCCATACTCTTCCGCCGGATCCTCCCGTGTCAATGACGGGCCTTCAACTTGTGGGAGTTCGACCCGGCCCAGCACCAGACTTTGTCCCGGCTCTTCGACACAAAGCACGAGGACGCCTGGAAGGTGCTATTCAAGAGCTCCGAGGTCTCCCCTCCCATCACCGAGGATCGCGGATTCTGCACCAAGCGCCAAGCCACCGAAGTAAGCTTGTTTTTATCCTTTACAGGACGCTTGATTTTCATAGTTGGACTCTATGCAGAATCTAAACTCCCGCTCCTTTAACAGGACTGGAAGAGGACGTCCGAACAGTTTGACTATCCAGCCCCTTTGCCCGAAGGCCTAGCAGATGCACGCTTGACGAAGCTGCTGGTACCGGCACCTCACGTGGTGCCGGAGAAGAAGGCCAAGAAGAAGGCCACGGGGACTCGAAAGAGTCCTCGACGCCTGGTGGTGACGGATTCATCTCCCGACGACCCCGAAGTGCCCTCCGCCTCCGAAGACGAAGAGGAGGAAGAAGAAGCCTCTCCCCCTCCAGCGGGGGGAGGAAAGAAAAGGAAGGCCGCCCCAACTACGGAGGCCGGAGGGTCCAAGAAGGGGAAGACCCTTCTTCCGTACTACGCCTCCGACGCCGACAACGGCGGAGAGGAATGGCCATCCAGGGCGAAGCCCCTGGCAAAATCATAAGCATCCGGATACCAGAATAACTTACGGCGCTCCTCTATTGTACAGTACCTTCTGACGCCGAATTCAATCATGCAGTCCGCCCAAGGCTCAGCTCGGCGATTCGTCGAGCGGCTCCCTAGATTTGTCGGATGTGAATAGCGCTTCACTCTCGATGGCCTCCTCCCCTCGCCCTACGGACGATGCCGAGGCGGAGTCCCAAAAGGGACTAAACCAGGAGGAGGTGGTCCTGGAGGCGCCGCAAGGCAACCTCCCGGACTCCAGGCCCAAAGGGAATGAAGCCCCAGAGGGATCTAAGCCGGCCCTGGGCCGGACACCGCTCTGGAACCTTCAGTGGTTCCGGAGTCCGGCAGGCGGCCCCTTCGCAAGAAGGGCAAGCCTATGATGCTGGCGGCCTCAGTCGAACCGGATGTGCCGGACAATTTGCTGGAGGTGCTTAACGGCGCCTCCATCGACGAGGAGCACCGCACTGTTATGAGTGCGGTGATTCAGAAGGTTCAGTCCGCCAAGAGCGGGCTGACAGAAGCATGTACCAGCCTTCTAACAGGCTTTGAGGTATGTATTTAAAACATATAGAAATGTTACCGCATAGACAGTAGCCCCTGATGCTCAGTTTGGTGTTCGGAAAGAAAAGCCGGACTGAGGATCTAAAAAAGATATACGCAGAAGTCTAACATAAATATGTCAATATGGGAATGCAGGCTGCGTTGCTGACCTCTGCCGCACTAACTGCAGAGGTCGATGCATTGAAGCAGAGCCTCGAGCGGTCCGAGAATGAGCTCGGCCATGCCAAGAAGCAGCTCGAGGACAAGGAAGGTATGTAATACCTTATGTAATTATATAAAAAATACCTGGTTGGAAATAATGATAGGACCAACGTGAATGTTGCAGGGGCCACATCCGAGGTGGCGGCCCTGAAGGAAGCGTTGTCCAAGGCCAAAGACAATGCGGCCGTGGAGCGCACTGAGCGAGAAAAGCAAGAGGCGCGGGTGGCGGAGGTGCGGCAAGAGCTCAATGCTCTTGTGAAAAACATGAGAGGTTAGAGCTTGACTCGAAGACTCGAGAGTCCGAGCTTGCCTCGGCACTTGAAAGCGCCAAATCTGCCAAGGCCGAAGCCCAAGAAGCCTTCTAGGAAATTGAGGCGATGAAAAGGATTGCGGTGGGTAAGGCATTCTTTATGCAAAGCAAGCACGTGAAAGTAAATTACCTGTTACTTACCCGAATCCGGAGCTCTCCAGGAGCATTCGCAGATCTGCCCCGCAGTGTATCCGACGCCGCCGCGTTCTACCGGGCCGAGGAAGGGAGCTCGACGGAGAAGGTGTTCTGGTCCCATTATGCTGAGGCCGAATCCCCGGTGCCCCTGAGCGACCAGCTGAAGCAGCTGGTCGAGCTTCATAAGGCAGCCGAACAGGCCATGAAGGGCCTGATAGGCCGGCTGTAGCCTGGGGAGGTCATGCCTTTGAGCTACTTTTGGCTGGTGCGGCGGCTGGTGGATGCATGTCCCCGGCTTGAAGTCATCAAGCGCTCCGTATGTATCGAAGGCGCCCGTAGGGCTTTTGCCCATGCTAAAGTGCACTAGGGCAAGCTAGATGCTGAGAAGCTGGTGACAGAAGGGCCACCGGAGGGGAAGGAGCATCGCCGGCCCGAGATGTATTATGAGGGCGTCCTGAAGGGTGCCCGTCGTGTGGCGGATGAATGTACCAGGGATGTAATTTTTGAGTAAACTCGCTTGTGTTTGTCCTGTGCGCTGAAAACTTGTTCATATGCGCTAAGCAACGCTTTTTGAATTTCAAATATTACCTTCTGTGCGGCCGTTTATTAAATCTGAGAGATGCAAGTCATCGACTTCTACCCCCATGCCACAAGTGCTGGGGTGTTCGAGATAAACCTGAGCGCTCTTGTTCCCATTTTTGGGTCCGTCGAGGGAGGCGCTCAGCACAACGAACAAGGCCATCGGACTTATAATGCTTTATCACTCTCACTTAGCCATAGAATTCTATAATTTTAAATTTCAGTGAAGCCCCTAGTATTCGGAAGACTGAGTTCGGGGCGCTATCCACGCCTAGTTTGGACAAAGCCAGCTCCTCGCTCTAAGCGGCATAAGTCTTTAAGGACTCAAAAAACCTCTCGAACAACAACCGGTCTCTCGCCCAATCATGACGGTCAGTTTTAGCTTTCTCTACTGAGGTGTTAACCCAGCTCAACTGGGGCACAATCGCAGTAGTTCTCCCAGCGCTACCATAGCCGACATAGCGGAATGTAAGGTACCAAAACATGGGAGCCGGGCAAACCCAACTATTGACCCAAGACATGATTCGGAGCCGATGCATACAGTGCTATAAGTTCGGGGTGCCGCACTCATGAGAGTGTTCGGTCTTCTCACACCATATTATGGGGTACTTAAGCCCCTGGTGTATTGGCCGTACCAAAGTGTACGGTTGCATAATATCCTGACTGAACATATTTATATAAAAATAAATGAATACAATAACAGACAAGAGCTATGTATTGTTTATTAAAAAGGGGCTACTATGAGAGCAGGACGATACAAATAGTGCAATACGCAAGAGATGGGATTATTTGACATGTCCCCCTCTAGGGGCAAGCTGTGAGACTTTAAGTAAGACAGGTATTTAGCTCGTTATAGAGACCACCTGGACATTTGACGTGGCTTGTTCTCTCCCTGGCGGTTGCATCGTGTGTTTGGCGAGTGTATTGCCGGACATGCCTTCCGAATAGTGGAGTCCTGAAAGTATATATAAAAAGAAAAAGGAAGAAATGGCAAAATCGGGAGCCCCTAGTGTGGTTGAGCCGCATTCTGGGCGTGCCGTGGTTGTGCCCCTCCCCTTATGCCCATGGTATTTCCAGAGCGTAATTATGTACGCATGGTACTGCTATCGCAATCCCGCGAGGGATGGGGTTGGGGACGCACTGCTATGCTTGCTCGGAATGTGCCAGACGGTTTTGTTGTAGGTTACTTCGGGCGCGCTTGACGTTGTCCGAACGTTTAACAGCCGGATTGGAGGATTGCCTTGAGAGGCTACTTTGTACTTCCGCTGCCAGGGCCGCCTTGTGCTCCTCTGTTCGGAGAGAGCGTTCGGTGTTTCCATTGACCGTAATGACTCCGCGAGGGCCTGGCATCTTGAGCTTGAGATATGCGTAGTGCAGCACCGCAATAAATTTTGCGAATGCGGTTCGTCCGAGCAGGGCATGATAGCCACTGCGGAACGGGGCTATGTCAAAGATTAACTCTTTGCTTCGGAAATTATCCGGGGATCCGAAGACCACTTCGAGTGTAACTGAGCCTGTACAGCTGGCTTCTACACCTGGTATGACGCCTTTAAAGGTCGTCTTTGTGGGTTTAATCCTTGAGGGATCTATACCCATTTTTCACATTGTATCCTGATAAAGCAGGTTCAGGCTGCTGCCGCCGTCCATGAGGACTCTAGTGAGGTGAAATCCGTCAATGATTGGGTCTAGGACCAATGCGGCGAATCCGCCGTGACGAATGCTAGTGGGGTGGTCCCTTCGATCAAAAGTGATCGGGCAGGAGGACCATGGGTTGAACTTTGGGGCGACTGGATCCAATGCATAGACGTCCTTGAGAGCACGCTTCCGCTCCCTTTTTGGGATATGGGTTGCGTATATCATGTTCACCGTCCACACTTGTGGGGGGAAGCCCTTCTGTCCTCTGTTGTTCGGCGGGCGGGGCTCCTCCTCGTCATCGCTATGCAGCCCCTTGTCTCTGTTTTCGGCACTTAACTTGCCTGCCTGCTTGAACACCCAACAATCCCTGTTGGTGTGATTGGCTGGTTGTTCGGGGGTGTCATGTATCTGGCACGAGCGATCGAGTATCCGGTCTAAACTGGATGGGCCCGGAGGATTTCTTTTGAATGGATTCTTCCGCTGACCGGGTTTAGAGCCTCTGAATCCGGCATTACCTGTCGTATCCTCAGTATTATTGCCGTTAATGCGGTGCTTGTGCTTGTTACGACGCGACCTGCCATTATTGTCCTTAGTATCTGAGTTACTAGGGCTCTTGGTCATGTTATTGCTACGAGCTAGCCAGCTGTCTTCTCCCGCGCAAAAGCGGGTCATGAGTGTCGTGAGGGCTGCCATAGATTTCGGCTTTTCCTGTCCTAGGTGTCGGGCAAGCCATTCGTCTCGGATGTTGTGCCTGAAGGCTGCAAGAGCCTCTGCGTCCAGACAGTCGACTATTTGATTTTTCTTGGTTAGGAACCACGTCCAGAATTGTCTGGCCGATTCCTTTGGCTGCTGAATTATGTGGCTTAGGTCATCGGTGTCTGGTGGTCGCACATAAGTGCCCTGGAAATTGTCAAGGAATGCGGATTCCAGGTCCTCCTAGCAACTAATTGACTCTGCTGGCAGGCTGTTAAGCCAATGCTGAGCTGGTCCTTTAAGCTTGAGCGGGAGGTATTTGATGGCGTGTAGATCATCACCACGGGCCATGTGGATATGAAGGAGATAATCCTCGATCCATACCGCAGGATCTGTTGTGCCATCGTATGATTCGATGTTTACGGGTTTAAAACCCTCGGGGATTTGATGATCCATTACTTCGTCTGTGAAGCATAGTGGGTGTGTGGAGCCTCTGTACTGGGCTATATCACGAAGTAGCTCGGATGAGCTTTGTCTGTTGTGTTCGGCCTGGCCGTATTTGTCATATCCGGCGTGACGGTTATCGTCATGTGACGTGGGGCGCCCACGTGATCCGTAGATTGATCTTGTTTGCCTTGCCTTATCCTCCAATATGTCTTGCAGGTCTAGTGCGTTTCCCCGTGCTCTGGTATTTTTTGAGCAGCGCCGGGGTGCGGCTTGAGTTGAGGGCTGAAAGGCCTCTTTGTCGCGGCCACGGGGTGGCCGATCGGCCGCATCATACGCTGGTGATGTAGGTTTAGTTGCTTCCTCCTCTGGTTGGGGTAGCAGTCTGCGCTTTGGGTAGCTCTTGGAGGGGCATTCGATTTTGTACTCTTCGACCGCCAGGACTTCAGTCCATCTGCCGGCTAGCAAATCTCGGTCAGCTCTAAGCTGCTGCTGTTTTTTCTTGAGGCTGCTTGCCGTGGCCATAAGACTGCGTTTGAAATGCTCTTGTTCGACGGGATACTCTGGCACGACAAATTCATCATCATCGAGGCTTGCCTCGTCTTCGGAGGGAGGCATATAATTGTCGTCCTCGACCTCCCTGTCTGCCGCTCTCTCATGAGGGTTGGCTTCTCCGTCCTCCTGCGTTGAATCCTGCTGGAGGGGGTTGTCTTCAGCACTATCCGGGGTGTTGTTATCTCCAGTGCCGGACTCGATGTTTTTGCTTTGACGGGATTTAGAGCGGCGCCGCTGACGCCGGGGCTTAGGTTGTTTCTTGGAGGGGTTATCCTCCGTTTTTTCATCGCCATGCCCTGCTTTTGGGATGTCTACCATGTATATGTCATATGACGAGGTGGCTTTCCAGTGCCCTATAGGTGCTGGTTCTTGGTCGTCTCCTTCATCGGCGTCCATACCGTCGATGTCTTCGGAGTCGGTCGAGCATGTCAGTTAAATCGTCGACAGTGGCTACGAAGTGGGTGGTGGGTGGGTTTCGAATTTCTTCATCGTCCGCATCCCAACCTTGCTAACCATAGTCCGGTCAGGGCTCTCCTGACAGAGAGAGGGACTTTTAGTGAATTCAGGATGTCGCCAAAGGGCGAGTGCTGAAAGACGTCCGTGGCGGTGAACTCCATGATCGGAGCCCAATTGGGTTTGATCGGAAGGGGTGCGGAAGATTCGGAGTCCGGAAAGGAGTCCGGCACCTTGGAGTCACAGGCCTCACAAAGGACTAGGCTGGTATTCGGCTCGATCGCCGTAGAGATTGCAGCTCCCGAGGCGGCGTCCAACCGTCCGTCCCCGACTAGTGCGGTCGGCTCCGAGCTAAGGGTCGGAGCGGACACCTGAGCGGCGCTCTGGGCGCTGTCCGGCGGCAAAGCTAGATCATGCCCATCGTGACAGTGCGGCACGCTCGGCCGTGGCTCGAATCCGTTGAAGATCAAGTCCCCGCGGATGTCAGCCATCTAGTTCAAACTTCCAAATCTGACCTGATGGCCAGGGGCGTAGCTTTCGATCTGCTCCAGATGGACAAGCGAATTGGCCCGCAGTGCGAAGCCGCCGAACACGAAGATCTGTCCGGGGAGAAAATCTCACCCTGGACCGCGTCGTGGTTGATGATCGAAGAAGCCATCGGACCTAAAGGTGACGACACAGAGGAACTCTCAAGGAAAGCACCAATGTCGGTGTCAAAACCGGCGGATCTCGGGTAGGGGGTCCCGAACTGTGCGTCTAGGCAGATGGTAACAAAGACAAGGGACACGATGTTTTTACCCAGGTTCGGGCCCTCTCGATGGAGGTAAAACCCTACTCCTGCTTGATTAATATTGATGATATGGGTAGTACAAGAGTTGATCTACCACGAGATCAGAGAGGCTAAGCCCTAGAAGCTAGCCTATGGTATGATTGTTGTTCGTCCTATGGACTAAAACTCTATAGTTTATATAGACACCGGAGAGGGCTAGGGTTACACAGAGTCGGTTACAATGGGAGGAGATCTACATATCGTATCGCCAAGCTTGCCTTCCACGCCAAGGAAAGTCCTATCCGGACACGGGACGAAGTCTTCAATCTTGTATCTTCATAGTCCGGGAGTCCGGCCAAAGGTCATAGTCCGGCCACCCGGACACCCCCTAATCCAAGACTCCCTCGGTGTTGATGACCCGCCAAGCCCGGCTAAAGGTATTGATGATGATGTTGTCGTTACTGGTATGGGTTACGCCTCTCCTGGTCGTCCTACTGCTTTATTGAAGCATAGTACCAAAGAAGAAATGCCAGCTCTGGACAAAGGAAAGTGGAAAATAGACTTATCAAGCTATGCCCACCTCAACGCCCAAGACCTGCGTTCTGGATTCTTAAACCGCCTGTACACAAGCCGCGACTATGAAGCCGATTTAGTGGGTTTGATGAAGGAGTGCTATGAGGTAAATCCTGTTTGAACTTTTCATAAATATTCCTTCCTTCTGATGCATTGATAATGCCCAGTCTAGTAGCCCCCAAGGGCCAGTTTATCTCTTTAAGATGAACCGGGACTTTGTAGAATAAGAACTTCAACTTCACCTGTGTAGCCCCCAAGGGCCGGTTTTATCTCTTCAGGATGAACCAGGACTTTATAGAGTAAGAATTCAACTTCTCCTGTGTATCCCCCATGTATCGGTTTATCTATTCAAGATGAACCGGGATGTCATGTTGTAAGGCTTACACTTCTACCTTTTGAAATTGATTTACCTTTAAAGAAAAATCCACAACTTTATTGTTGAGCAAATAGGCATTAGCCCCCAAGTGCCAAGATTAATACTTGCACTGAGCCTTGGGACTTTACCATATTGTTGATAAGAAGCGATGGGCATTAGCCCCCAAGTGCCAAATGTATAACTTGTTATGTGCTTGGGACTTCAAACATGCGGTACCAACTCATTAAATGTCTCCTTCCAGGCTGATCTGAGCAACAAGGAATCTCAAATCGCCGACCTTCAAGAAAATACCAAGTCCTAGCAAGCAGAAACTTCCAAGGCAAAGGATGAGCTGACCAGCGCCTTAACAGCCATGGAACAATTGAAAGAAAACTTCATAAGTGAACGGGCGGGATGGGATGCTGAAAAAGCAACGCTGGTAAAGCGGGCGGAGGGTGCTGAGGCAGCCCTTAATCCATTAGTAGAAGAACTGACCGGTTTGAAGCAGCAAATCAACGCTATGACCACAGCTGTCTTTGGTAAATATCCTCTTCATAAGCTTTTAAATAACAACCTCCATGATATTGTTGGTTTACTAATGTTTGATCATTGCAGGTAGCCGCGTTACTCGTCTTGGCTTGAATATGCGCAAGAAACTAAAGGATGCTTATACGTTGATAGAGCAATTCTATTCCGGCGCTGGAAAAATTATCCATGATGCCTGCCCATATTGAGGAATTGAAAAAATCAGCCGCTAGGGCCGGTGCTCTTAATGCATTGACTCGGGCCAAGGCATGTATATTTGACCTTGATCCGAAAGATATTGGAAACGGCTATCCAGGACAAAAAGAGGATGGGTCAGATTTTGATAATGATGACCTCAGGGACTTAACAAGGGAAATGCGTCCATTGGCGAGAAAACTGGCTGAAGACACTGATTTGTCTTTTTACCAGTCGGTTTATGATGCTGACAACAAACGTCTTAATGCGCCAACTTATGATGTGCAAGATCTTATCCTGCCAATCCGTAAACATACCTACGCCCCTGATGTTGAACCGTCCACCCTTATAAATGATGAAGTTGTGTTCAGAGCCTTAACTGGGATCGATTGGTCAACCATTGACTTCCAGCCACTGGGTGGAGAGGAGGAGGATGAACCGACACACAACGATCCATAGTCTTCACGTCAGCCTGGTGATGAATCATGATTCGGCAGCCGGTTTAGCTTCTGCACACTGCATCCGTGTGATAAACAATTATCCTTTTGGGTATCAAAGCGCCTTGTAATAGGCTAGTTAAAAAACTTCTTTGATCTGATGTGCCATCGTGCACTCAACATAATATTGTTAATCCATCATGATTGTGATATGTCTGTTTATGTGCCTTAGCAACTTTATTCGATCCTGTTCCTGCAGACAATAGTTTGAAAGTGTCATGACGGTTTACCACCGGACGGGTCATAATACCCAATATGAAACCATGGTTTATAACCAAGGATATATTTTTAAGAATAATATGAAATATATCATACCTATGATATTGAATCACCTCGTTGGTTTACCAACTTATTGCGGTAAGGGTGATAACCCAAATCTTTGAGTATGATAACTCCCCTCATATTTGCCGGTTTATGATAAAACTGTACCGGGTTGTAATAAACACCGGGTTATAACTGATCTTGTATTGACAACTTATAGTTGAAAGCCAAGCTGGGTTATTGACACCGGTCATCTTTGTAATTTTGTACTTGGCAAATCAAAAACCAGACCGGGTCATAAGACACCGGTTTAAACGTAAATCTCACAAAAAGAATAGATTTGTCAAATAAAATCAATGTAAGATATGAGGCTTTTCATGGGCTGCCAGGCCCAAAATTGAGGCTTTTCATGGGCTGCCAGGCCACCGAGTTAAACCATTTTACAAAGCCTTTTAAGATGGACCTCACATTAACCAATCGTCGTTTTAACTTTAACAAGTTCAGGGTCTGTATAAGATTGACTTGTCAAACATTCGACGGGTCATACCAGGATTACCTAGACGGAGTGGCTTACTTAAAGAGGCAGGATAACCCGGGGTTTTAGGTGAATACACCTGGCTCCCAAGCCTGGCTTGATAGCTTGTTACAAGGTTTAAGACGCTTTGTTGCTGTGCAAGCAAAGAGCCAACAGGTAACATTTTGAGTTGTGCTCAGTGGGTGCCTATGTTTGAGTTGTGCTTTGCAACAAACTCTCTTTGGCCCCATGGGTATGAAGCCCCCAAGCTTTGTTGTGGCTTGATAGCCGGTTTAATGGACAATCAGAACTCCGCTTTGTAAACAGAAGCCCCCATGTAACCAAAAAATCTTTAAGGAAGAACGGCAGAGGCCCCGCTTTAGCAAGGATGTTGCTTTATTATATTGATCATAATATATACATTGTCAAAAATATGTACATAATAGGATCCTATGGCTCGGGTGTAGTAAGGCCGCAGATGAGCAATATTCCACGGCCGGCGGGTCTCCTCCTCCGATTTGCGTGAGTCTTTGTGCTCTCGAACATCGATAAGGTAGTATGACCCGTTGTTCAGATTCTTGCTGACCACAAAGGGTCCCTCCCAAGGTGGGGATAACTTGTGCATATCGGTCTGATCCTGGATAAGCCGGAGCACTAAGTTGCCTTCTTGAAAAGTTTTGGTCTTAACCGGCGGTTGTGATAATGCCGCAGGTCTTGCTGATAAATCACCGAGCGAACCGCCGATATGTCCCGTTTTTCATGTAACAGTTCCAATGCTTCTTGGCGTTCTTGTTTGTTGTCCGCTTCAACATAAGCTGCCACCCGAGGCGAGTCATGGTGAATATCACTGGGAAGAACTGCCTCTGCCCCATAAACCATGAAGAAAGGCGTATAACCCGTAGATCAATTGGGGGTGGTGTTAATGTTCCACAACACAGAAGGCAACTCTTCCACCCAACAACCCGGCGTCCTCTTCAAAGGAACCATAAGCCAGGGCTTGATGCCCTTCAAGATTTCCTGATTAGCTGTCTCAGCTTGACCATTGGACTGGGGGTAGCCACTGATGACACATCAAGCCGGATGTGCTCTCGTTGACAAAAGTCCGCCATAGCACCCTTGGAGAGGTTCATGCCATTATCTGTTATGATGCTGTGTGGAAAACCGAAGCGGAAGATCACCTTTTTCATGGCTGCATCACACTTGCTAACTGGCTCCGCCTCAACCCACTTAGTGAACTTATCAACAGCCACCAAAAGGTGGGTCTTCTTATCTTTGTACCGCTTAAAAGGACCTACCATATCAAGCCCCCAAGTTGCAAACGGCCAAGTGATTGGAATCATCCTTAGTTCTTGAGCCGGAACATGAGCTCGGCGTGAAAACTTCTGACAACCATCGCACCTTTTCACCAAGTCCTCAGCATCAGCATGAGCCATCAGCCAATAGAAGCCATGACAAAAAGCTTTAGCCACCAAGGATTTTGAACCGGCGTGGTGACCACAGTCACCTTCGTGGATCTCATGCAAAATCTCACGGCCTTCTTCAGGAGAAATGCAGCGCTGAAACGCCCCCGAGACACTGCATTGATGTAACTCGCCATTATGAATAGTCATGGACTTGGACCGCCGGATTATCTGTCTGGCCAAAACTTCATCCTCCAGTAACTCGTCCCAGTTCATATACGCCAAATATGGAACCGTCCAATCTGGGATAATATGAAGAGCCGCCACCAACTGAGCCTCCGAATCAGGAATAGCCAGGTCCTCCTCTGTAGGTAGCTTGACCAATGGATTATGGAAATCATCCAGAAAGGTATTGGGCGGCACCAGTTTATGCTGAGACCCCAGCCGGCTTAAAGCGTCTGACGCTTCATTTTTGCACCGATCAATGTGCTCAATCTGGTTACCCTTGAAGTGGCCAGCAACAATATCCACCTCATGTCGATAAGCCGCCATGAGCGGATCCTTAGAATCCCAAGTACCAGAGACTTGATGGGCCACCAAATCAGAGTCCCCAAAGCATTGTACTCGGCTTAAGTTCATTTCCTTACCCACCCGAAGACTATGGAGCAAGGCCTCATACTCAGCTGCATTGTTAGTACAAGGAAACATTAAGCGGAGAACATAACAAATTTCATCACCTTGAGGGGAAGTAAGGACAATGCTAGCCCTCGAGCCCTCCAATTGCCTCGACCCGTCGAAGTGAATAGTCCAGTACGTGTTATCCGGTTTATCCTCTGGTTCCTGTAACTCCGTCCAGTCATTGATGAAGTCCACGAGCGCCTGGGACTTAATGGCCGTTCGAGGCATATATTTCACCCCGTGAGGTCCGAGCTCAATAGCCCACTTAGCAACTCGGCCAGTTGCCTCCCTGTTTTGGATGATATCTCTCAAAGGAGCGGAACTGACCACAGTGATGGGATGGCCCTAAAAGTATTGCTTAAGCTTCTGACTCGCCATAAAAAACCCATACACAAGCTTCTGCCAATGTGGATATCTCTGTTTCGATTCAATGTGCACCTCACTGATATAATAAACCGGCGGCTGAACCGGATACTCCTTACCTGCCTCCTTGCGCTCCACCACAATATCCACACTGACAGCCTGAGCATTGGCAGCCACATATAACAACAGTGGCTCTTTATCGACCGGAGCAGCGAGGACAGGCGGTTCGGCTAAGTGCTTCTTCAAGTCCTCAAACACCGCATTAGCAGCATCACTCCAGACAAAGTTGTACGTCTTTTTCATCATCTGATATAAAGGGATCGCCTTCTCCCCCAACCGGCTGATAAACCGGCTCAATGCTGCAATAGGACCCGCCATACGTTGAACGGCGTTGATACACCCCAATTTAGCCAGAGACGTAATAGCCTTGATCTTTTCTGGATTAGCTTCAATGCCCCTGTTAGACACCAGAAAACCCAAAAGTTTGCCTACCGGAACACTGAAGACACATTTGGCTGGATTAAGCATCATTTAATAAACCCGGAGGTTATCAAAGGTTTCCTTCAAGTCATCTATCAGCGTCTCCTTCTTCCTGGACTTCACCACAATATCATCCACATAAGCATGAACATTGTGCCCAATTTGACCATGAAGACAATTCTGCAAACATCGCTGATAAGTCGCCTGGGCACTCTTGAGCCCAAAAGGCATAGATACATAGCAGAAGGCTCCAAAGGGAGTTATAAAAGTTGTTTTCTCCTGGTCCTTAACTGCCATCTTGATCTGATGATAACCAGAATAAGCATCCAGAAAGCTCAGACACTCACAACCCGAGCATTGGCAGCCACATGTATAGGTGAAGTCTAGCAAAAGACTGGTAAGCGACCAACTGAGAGAGCGACAACAGTCATAAACATGCATTAAAATTAATTTACACTAGGTGCAAACATGAGTAGCATATAATCCACCATGAACATAAATATCGTGAAGGCTATGTTGATTTCATTTCAACTACATGCGTGAACATGTGCCAAGTCGAGTCACTCAATTCATTCAAAGGAGGATACCATCTCATCATACCACATCACAATTATTTTAATAGCATGTTGGCACGCAAGGTAAACCATTATAACTCATAGCTAATTAAGCATGGCATAAGCAACTATGATCTCTAAATGTCATTGCAAATATGTCTACTTCATAATAAGCTGAATCAGGAACGATGAACTCATCATATTTACAAAAAAAAAGAGGTCGAGTTCATACCAGCTTCTCTCATCTCAATCAGTCCATCATATATCATCATTATTGCCTTTCACTTGCATGACCGAACGGTGTGTATAATAATAAGAGTGCACATGCAACGGACTAAGCTGGAATCTGCAAGCATTCATTTCAAGAGAGAAGACAAGGTAATATGGGCTCTAAATTAAATCATCCATCATGCATATGAGAGCCACTAAACATTTTCAATATGGTCTTCTACTCTTGACCCCGAAAGGAAAGGAAAAAGAAATAAAACTATTTACACGGGAGAGTTCCCAACAAGTAAAAGAAGAACGAGAAATATTTTTGGGTTTCCTTTTTAATTATTTCTACTATAGGCATGAAAATTAAACTAACTAATTTTTTTGGTTTTTCTATAAGGTTTATCAAACACACAAGAAGAAAACAAGAAAAAGAATTTAAACTAGCATGGGTAGTACAATGAAAAAGTATGAGCACCGACGACTAGAATAGTGTGTGAACATGAATGTAAAGTCGGTGGGAAATACGTACTCCCCCAAGATTAGGCTTTTGGCCTAAGTTGGTTTATGGCCATGGATAGCCTCACTGATATCCGTAGTTGTAACTGGGGTCGTACTAAGATGAAGCAGTCATTGCCTCCTCACCTGTTGCCTGACGGTGGGCTGCTTCTGCCCTCTTCTCGTGTTCATTTGCCTCCTCCATGGTGACAACATATCTTCGTTTTGCCTGATAATCAAAAAGGGTAGGAGCAGGGAGAGTAATATGGACAGCACAATGTCTGTCAAGGATTAGTCGATACTGGAGGAATTGGTCATTCCTTTCAAGGAATTGATGACTAATCATAGCATTATGATCTAAATAAGCAGGGAGCAACTCCGTATCATTTCCATGTATGGGTATCTCAAGATAATTAACCACACGGGTTGCATAAATTCCTCCGAAAAAGTTTCCAGCTAAACCATTATGATGCAACCTACGTGCAAAAATTGCCCCTAAATTGTATTGTTTATCACCTGATACAACACTCTTGAGAACACAAAGATCAGGGACACACATGTGACATGCTTAATCTTTACCATTAATGCATCTACCAATGAAGAGAGCAAAATAATGTATAGAAGGAAAATGAATGCTCCCTAAGGTAGCTTGGGCTATGTCCCTAGATTCTCCCACAGTGATATTAGCAAGAAAATATTTATATTCAGATTTACTAGGTTCATTAATACTTCCCCACTGCGGGAGTTTGCAAGCAGTAGTAAAAACTTCCAGGTCCATGGTATATGATTTACCATAAATATCGAATAGGACACTTTGAGAATTGCGTGAAGACGTAAATTTAAACCTTCTCACAAATGAATCAGTTAAGTACTGGTACTGCGGGCACTTATCTTGCATGAACGCCTCAAGGTTGGCATTATGCACATATGCATCAAATTCATCCTTGATACCCGATGCAACCATAAATGGCTCTGACGGCCATTCACAAGGTCGTACATCAGCTTTCCTTGGTAATTTGTCGTCGAGCTCACGTATTGCGAGACGGGGTCCTTTCTTCCTTGAAGAACCACCTTGGTACATTTTCCTGAACATATTTCTTTTTCTGCAATATTTCTGGAAAAAAAATAGTAACTTCAAAATAAAAGTAAATAAAACTGTACAAGATTGATAGCAATTACTCCTACAAGTGCCTAGAGCCTATGTCATGCATTAAAATTACTTGGGACCTCAGAAATTTGACATGCAAGCTCAAGAACAGGGTCACCTATGCAGCAAAAAATTTCAATGAATAAAGCACTAGAACAAAAACTAATTGGATCAATGGAGGAGTCACATACCAAGCAACAATCTCCCAAAGCAGTTTTGTGAATGGGGCTTTGAGCAACGAGATCGAAAATCGTAGCAAAATGAGCTAGAACTCGTGCTTGAGCTGGATGATGATTTTTTGGGAGGAAGATGGAGTGTGTGGGTGCAGGAATAAGTGGAGGGGGTCCACAATGGGCCCACGAGATAGTGGGGGGGGTCCACAGTGGGCCCACGAGATAGGGGGGCGCGCCGAGGGAGAGGGGGCGCGCCCTCCACCCTCATGGCCAGGTGCTTGACCCCCTGCAGTATTCTCAGTGCCTAAAATCCTCAAATATTTCATAAAAATCATACTAAATTTGCAGGGTATTTGGAGCATTTTTATTTTCGGGATATTTTTTATTGCATGGATAATTCAGAAAACAGACAAAATATGTTATTTCTACTTTATTTATTCTAAGTAACAAAAAATATAAAGAAGGTACAGAAGGTTGTGCCTTCTAGTTTCATCCATCTCATGATCATCAAAAGGAATCCACCAACAAGGTTGATCAAGTCTTGTTAACAAACTCATTCCAAATCACGTAAAACCGGAGAAGTTTCAAAGTGACACTAGGTTACCTCAACGGGGATATGAACATCCCCAATAACAAGAATATCATACTTTTTCTTTGCAGTAGGAAGAGGAAATTCAAAACCTCCAAATATAATTGATGGAATTTTCCCAATAGAATTTATGCTGTGAACTTGAGGTTGTTTCCTTGGAAAATATACCGTATGCTCATTTCCATTAACATGAAGGTGACATTGCCTTTGTTGTAATCAATAACAGCACTTGCAGTATTTAAAAAGGGTCTACCAAGGATAATCGACATACTGTCGTCCTCAGGAATATCAAGAATGACAAAGTCTATTAAGATAGTAACATTCGCAACAACAACAGGCACGTCCTCACAAATGCCGACATGTATAGCAGTTGATTTATCAGCCATTTGCAAGGATATCTCGGTGGGTGTCAACTTACTTAATTCAAGTCTACGGTACAAAGAAAGAGGCATAACACTAACACCGGCTCCTAAATCACATAAGGCAGTTTTAACATAATTTCTTTTGATGGAGCATGGTATAGTGGGTACTCCGGGATCACCAAGTTTCTTAGGTATTCCACCCTTAAAGGTATAGTTAGCAAGCATGGTCGAAATTTCAGCTTCAGGTATTTTTCTTTTATTAGTGATGATATCTTTCATATATTTAGCATAAGGGTTTGTTTTAAGCATATCAGTTAAGCGCATGTGTAAGAAAATAGGTCTAATCATTTCAGCAAAACGCTCAAAATCCTCATCATCCTTTGTCTTGGATGGTTTAGGAGGAAAAGGCATGGGTTTCTGGACCCATGGTTCTCTTTCCCTACCATGTTTCCTAGCAACAAAATCTCTCTTATCATAACGTTGGTTTCTTGATTGTGGGTTATCAAGATCAATAGCAGGTTCAATTTCCATATCATTGTTATTACTAGGTTGAGCATCTACATGAACATCATTATTAGCATTATCATTATGTTCATGTTCATCTCCGGATTGTGTTTCAGCATCAGAGATAGAAGTATCATTAGGATTCTCGGGGGTTTCTACATTAAGTTCACTAGAAGCATGCAAAGTCCTATCACTTTTCTTTTTTTTCTTCTTAGAAGAACTAGGGGCATCTAGATTATTATTCTGAGATTCTTGTTCAATCCTCTTAGGGTGGCCTTCAGGATACAAAGGTTCCTGAGTCATTTTACCAGTTCTAGTAGCCACTCTAACAGCAAAGTCAGGTTTATTATTTAATTCATCTAACAATTCATTCTGAGCCTTAAGTACTTGTTCTGCTTGAGTGGTGACCATAGAGACATGTTTACTAGTAAGTTTAAGTTCACCCTTAACTCTAGACATATAATCAGTCAAGCGTCCAATAGTATAAGCATTATATTTCAACTGTCTACTAACATAATCATTGAAATTTGCTTGTTTATCCATAAAGTCATCAAACTCATCTAAGCATTGGTTGTGAAACTTAGTAGACGGAATTTCAACTTTATCATATCTATAGAGAGAATTTACCTTCACTACCTCTGTCGGGTTATCAAGACGATATGTTTCTTCAAGTGGTACATTAAGACCATGTATCTCTTCAATAGGAGGTAAATTCTTAACGTCTTCAGATTTAATACCTTTTTCTTTCATTGATTTCTTTGCCTCTTGCATATCTTCAGGACTGAGAAATAAAACACCTCTCTTCTTCGGAGTAGGTTTAGGAATAGGCTCAGGAGTTGGCTCAATTGGTTCAGCAATTGTCTCAGGAATTGGCTTAGTAAGAGTCCAATTATTTTCATTTGTCAACATATTATTCAATAACAATTCAGTTTGGTCGACTGTTCTTTCCCTGAAAACACAACTAGCACAACTATCCAAGTGGTGCTTGGAAGCATCGGTTAGTCCATTATAGAAGATATCAAGTATTTCATTTTTCTTAAGAGGATGATCAGGCAAAGCATTAAGTAATCGGAGAAGCCTCCCCCAAGCTTGTGGGAGACTCTCTTCTTTGATTTGCACAAAATTATATATTTCCCGCAAGGTAGCTAGTTTCTTATGAGCAGGGAAATATTTAGCAGAGAAGTAATAAATCATATCCTGGGGACTACGCACACAACCAGGATCAAGGGAATTAAACCAAGTTTTTGCATCACCCTTTAATGAGAACAGAAATATCTTAAGAATATAATAATAGTGAGACTTATCATCATTAGTAAACAGGGTGGCTATATCATTTAACTTGGTAAGATGTGCCACTACAGTTTCAGATTCAGTGTCATAGAAAGGATCGGATTCAACTAAAGTAATAATCTCGGGATCAACAGAGAATTCATAATCCTTATCAGTAACAAAGATAGGTTAAGTGGCAAACGCCGGGTCATGTTTCATTCTAGCATTCAGAGTCTTTTGTTTCATCTTAGCTAGTAGTTTCTTAAGATCTGATCTATCATTGCAAGCAAGAAAATCTCTAGCAGTTTCTTCATCCATAACATAACCCTCAGGAACAACAGGCAATTCATAATTAGGGGGAGAACCTTCATCATCGCTTTCATAAATAATTTCATTTTCAATAATTTCATTCTTCCTAGCCCTAGTAAGTTGTTCATCAAGAAATTCACCTAATGGCACAGTAGTATCAAGCATAGAAGTAGTATCATCATAAGTATCATGCATAGCAGAAGTGGCATCATCAATAACATGCGACATATCAGAATTCTTAGCAGTAGTAGGTTTTGGTGTCGCAAGCTTACTCATAACAGAAGGAGAATCTAGCGCAGAGCTAGATGGCAGTTCCTTACCTCCCCTCGTTGTTGAGGGATAAATTTTAGTTCTTTAACCTTTCAAGTTCTTCATAGTGATCTGCATATATAAATCCCAAGTGACTCAAAGAATAGAGCTATGCTCCCCGGCAATGGCGCTGGAAATTAGTCTTGATAACCCACAAGTGTAGGGGATCGCAACAACTTTCGAGGGTATAGTATTCAACCCAAATTTATTGATTCGACACAAGGGGAGCCAAAGAATATTCTTAAGTATTAGCAGTTGAGTTGTCAATTCAACCACACCTGGATAACTTAGTATCTCCATGAAGGTATTTAGTAGCAAAGTAGTATGATAGTAATGGTAACAGTGGCAAAAGTAAAGATAGCGGTATTGTAGTGATTGTAACAATAGCAACAGTAAAGTAGATAAGCGGAGAAAAATATATGAAAAGCTCGTAGGCATTGGATCAATGATGGATAATTATGTCAGATACGATTCCTCATGTAATAGTTATAACATAGGGTGACACAGAACTAGCTCCAATTCATCAATGTAATGTAGGCATGTATTCCAAATATAGTCACACGTGCTTATGGAAAAGAACTTGCATGACATATTTTGTCCTACCCTCCCGTGGCAGCGGGGTCCTAATGGAAACTAAGGGATATTAAGGTCTCCTTTTAATAGAGAATCGGACCAAAGCATTAGCACATAATGAATACATGAACTCCTCAAACTACGGTCATCACCGAGGAGTATCCCGATTATTGTCACTTCGGGGTTGTCGGATCATAACACATAATAGGTGACTATAGACTTGCAAGATAGGATCAAGAACTCACATATATTCATGAAAACATAATAGGTTCAGATCTGAAATCATGGCACTCGGGCCCTAGTGACAAGCATTAAGCATAGCAAGGTCATAGCAACATCAATCTCAGAACATAGTAGATACTAGGGATCAAACCCTAACAAAACTAACTTGATTACATGGTAAATCTCATCCAACCCATCACCATCTAGCAAGCCTACGATGGAATTACTCACGCACGGCGGTGAGCATCATGAAATTGGTGATGGAGGATGGTTGATGATGACGACAGCGATGAATCCCCCTCTCCGGAGCCCCGAACAGACTCCAGATCAGCCCTCCCGAGAGGTTTTAGGGCTTGGCGGCGGCTCCATATCGTAAAACATGATGAAACTTCCTCTATGATTTTTTTCTCCGTGAAACGGAATATATGGAGTTGGAGTTGAGGTCGGTGGAGCAGCTGGGGGCCCACGAGACAGGGGGGCACGCCCTATAGGGGGGCGCCCCCCACCCTCATGGACAGGGTGTGGGCCCCCTGGCCTTCATTTTTGCCAGTATTTTTTATATTTTCCAAAAGTTATCTCCGTGGATTTTCAGGTCATTCCGAGAACTTTTGTTTCTGCACAAAAATAACACCATAGCAGTTGTGCTGAAAACAACGTCAGTCCGGGTTAGTTTCATTCAAATCATGCAAGTTAGAGTCCAAAACAAGGGCAAAAGTGTTTGGAAAAGTAGATACGTTGGAGACGTATCAGTGATCCTCTCAACTCCACATAATGGGTTTCTCAGACCATCGCAGGTAATGGGGAACTGATGGCTCAACGGCATTCACAGCCCTCTTGTGGAGCTTCTGGTCCCACTTGCATAAACTTGTGGTGAAGATGTGATACTGCCCACTATTCAGCTGCTTCGGATGACTAATATCCAGATTGCTGTTGTTGCTGACCCCCCTGACCAGATTGTTGATTGTAACCATCCTGATTACCTTGATGGTTTTGGTGACCCTGGAAGCCGGAACTAGAACTGCTACCACCGTAAGCCGGGCCATGAGAACCACCCACCAAAACCTGAGCCGCCGCCCGGCCCATGATTGTTCTAGAATAAATCAGAATTTTTGAACTCCCTCATAATTTGACAATCTTTCCAAAGGTGAGTGGACGGCCTTATCTTCATGCCATGCTTTGGGCAGGGCTGATTCAGGCTCAAGGTTGAGACCTGATCCACCTGTCCGAGGAGGCGGCTTCCCCTTATGACGCTGACCATTATTCTGCGTGTTGGTATTGGCCACAAAATCTGAATTACTATCAGCCTTGCGCTTACCGTTGCCCCCTGACTCACCGGGTTATGCTGCTAACCCTTGGTGTTGCCACTCTTCTTTCCCTTTCTCGGCTTTTCATCATCAGACTCGGGGTCCTTGGTACTATCAGAGTCGGCATATTTAATTAGGGCCGCCATCAATTGGCCCATATCATTGCAATCGCGCTTGAGCCGCCCTAGCTTCTGCTTGAGAGGCAAAAACGGCAATTCTTCTCTAACATTAGAACTGCTGAACCGGCGTTGATGTTATCCGATGAGTGGACAATAGCTTTGACCCAACGCACCCAATAGGTCATTAACTCGCCCTCTTCTTTGGTGCAAGCATCCAAATCTACAATCGACATGGGATGTTTGCACGTATCTTTAAAGTTCTGGATAAACAAGGCCTTTAGCTCGTCCCATGACCCGATGGAATTGGCAGGCAACCCTTTCAACCAAGTACGGACCGTCCCATCCGGCATCATGGTGAAGTATTTAGCACACGCAGCATCACTGACCTCCAACAGTTCCATGGTCATCTCGTAACTCTCAATCTATGCCTTAGGAGGTAAGTTGACTGTGTAGTTAGGCACCTTACGCGGTCCTTTGAAATCCTTGGGCAAACGCTCATTCTGTAGAGCCAGCACTAGACATGGTATACCCGTGATTCTAGAGGTCATGCCTGCCTCCACCGAAGCCGTCAGAAAAACTAGAAGATGCTGATGAGCCATGAGCCACCCGCTGAGCCGCCTACTCAGCTTCTCGACGTGCCCTATCCTGATCGACCAAATCATGAGCACCATCACGCGCGAGTCATGCCCACGCAGCTGGCTACGGCACTGGTCATTGCTTGAAATGGTCGGTGAGTCCATGTGTCTGCTATAACTCCGGCTTGGGCGAGGGTCGAATGAATCCTCTCTCAACTGTAAGAATATGCCTCCTGTTGTACCAATGATGTTTGAAGAATCTCTCTATCCCTCCACGTCTCAACCGCAGCTGGAGAATCGCCTTCAGCTGGGAGAACCGCCAATCGTGTCGCCGAATAGATCATATTATCCAAAGGGTTGGAATAATGACCCGGCCGCATGTACTGAGGCAGAGTATTATTTAGATGAGGTGGCTCCATCGTGCGTGGCTAAGCCGGTGCTCCAGCCCCGGGTGCTTCAAACCGGTTTATCTCTGGTTGGTTACTGGTCCCTGCTCCAGGCATGCAAAAGAGATTCCTCGCCTCGTAAACCGGCGGCAAACGACTCCGGTGCCTTCTTCTCATGATTTCATTTGAAGCGTTCTAATCCAATGAGAGATAGAAGGAACTAGCATGGATTCATTGTACCTGAGCATCCAAAACAGCTCACTCTGCCGTCATCCTAGCGTCCTCCGCCGCCAGGTCTTCCTTGGCTTGCGCTACCTCAACACGCAGTTTTGCAATTTCTGCGTTATGCTGAACCTGATTTGCCGGGGTAACCTCTTTTGTTAACAAGGCTGTCAGTTTATCCAGCAAATCAGACAAAACCTGAGTCGGCGGGCGCACAAGGCCTCCTGCCCCAGTTGCCATCATCGTAACTGACCCGGAGACCATTGTTGTTGTCGGTGGAAATGACACCTATGGGATCACAAGAATCCCTACTACTGTTTGGCGGGCGTGGGGTTGTGAGAAGAGTGCGATCAATAGTCAGCAAGCACACAGATCGTTTACCCAGGTTCAGGCCGCGAGGATCCGTAATGCCCTAGTCCTGCTTTAGTGTCTATTTGAGTGTTCTTGGAGTTCTTGAGCTAGCTACGATGCGCAACTTGTCCAAGGGTCCGAATCCCTCTCTAGTATGCCTCGGGCCTCCTTTTATAGTCAAGGGGATCGCCACAGTGGCACACAGGAGGTGGCATTGGTGTATAGTGGCTGAGCTTAACGCTAGTCATTACGGGACAAAGCGCATTTAATGCGCCCCTGAGGTGTCCCCTTGCTTTATCGAGGACTGAAACCAGGCTCGTCTCGTCCGTCGCCACCCCACCTTACTCCACGCATCGAGGCTAGCGCTGCGCGTGGTGCCATGTAGGCTGGCAGGCAGCTGAGGTGGCGCGGTGGTAGGGTCTTCACAAAGATCTGCATGCCACCACGTAGGCGTTTGCTGAGTTGGCCTAGAGGCCTCTTGTTGACACGTAGGTGCCGGCCTAGCTGGTGGGCTGGCAGCTGCATGGGAATGGCGGTGGAACCTTGGCGAGCGTGGGCCTGGCTGTGGCCACGCGCATGCCCTTGGCAAGGACCTTACCGGGGCCCCGGCAAGGGCCTTGCTGCGGCACTATGGTCATCCCCAGCAAGGATCTTACCGGAGGTCTTGTGGATTCCCTCGGCGAGGATCTCGCCAAGGATCATCATCTTCTGATCCTTGTCTTCACAAAGATCTGCATGCCACCACAGAGGTGCTTCCTGAACCCTGGTTCCAACGTGGTTGATGGTGTTCGGAAACCTTGGGTTCAAGGGTGGCGCGCTCTGCTGGTGTTGGGCAAGTTGCCCCGGCAAGGCTCCTGCCGGAGCTGCGGAGGCCGCCCTGGCAAGGATCTCGTCAGGGGAAACCACCTCGCCCTCTTGCCCCTTGTGCTTTTGTTCTTAGCGTTGCTTTGACCGTCCTGCGGCTTTGACTCCTCCCTCTACCCTGGTAAGTGTGGTCGTGAGCGCGGCTCTGACTGGCCGTGTACTGGTAAGGGGTACAAATGAGAGCCCCTACTTTAGTACACCGATAGGAGCCCCCGGGCCTGTGCCACACATAAGTGTGACACATTGTTGGGGTAGCCCAGAACAGCGCATGGGCAGGTGGGGCGGATTATACCGCGGTAACTTCTCATGTCTGCTGCGCTTCCCCATGACTCGCGTTGAACGCGCGACGCGGGGTCGTGCATGACGTGGGGGTCACGCGCGGGGATGACCGAAGCATGCCTGTGTCATCCCACAATGAGTAGTAAAAGGCGGCTTGTGTGTCCCTTGAAAACCGCAAGGCCGCCACTCATTTACTTTCCGCATCTCCCATTACGCCCGCCCCTTGCTCCACGTACGCCACATGCACAGCATGGGGTAGGTGACAAGCGCATGGAATATGGGAAGGCGTACGTGCGGGCTAATACCCACGCGCCTTCAATTGGGCGAGGAGGGCGGTCGATGACCCCGCCTGCTGCCACCTTAATGAGCTGGACTAGTTGAGGAAGGCGGACGAGCCCTGATCCCGCCCCTTTATAAGGAGGGGAGGGGGAGGGATGGCATCCCTCAATCTTTCGCCATCCGCCTCCTTCCATCTTGGCCTCTTTCTTTCTTCTGCTATGGTGAGAGGGTGCGTCGGTGCTTCGACGGTGGCAAAGAGGGTCTCTGCCAGACAACGTGCCCCTCCTTCCCAAGAGCTTGCGGTGGCAGAGCCATCCACAAGGGGAAGGGGGAGGGGGCGAGGCCGAGGTCGTCATGGCGCTCGGGGAAGAGGAGGACGGGGCGGCGCATCAGCCTCGCCTCCGCCGGCGGTCCCTCACCCAATGGAGGGCCACGTCGGGGACCAGCCTCGCGAGTTCTTCATCAGGCTGCGCCGGCTAGCGCATCGTCGTCTTCGTCTTCCTACTCCATTTTCTCGGGAGATGGAGCTCGACCCGCCGTAGGGGCTGAGATTGCATATGAGGGGCTGCGGGAATAGCGGCACGCGGGTTGATGTCGACTTCCTAGCCCCTCATGTCATGTATCTCTGTCGCAGATGGAAGACCTTTGCTCGCATCCACAGCCTAATGGCGGGGCTCATTCTCTACTTCAAACTGATGGAGAATGGCTTGCTCTCTGTCAAGGTCTTTGGAGACTTTGGAACTCGCCTAAAGTGCTGCGTGGAGAGCTCCTCTAATGATGAAGATTCTTCCTCGAGGTGGACTGACGAGGAAGACAGCGACAGTGATGAAGAAGGCGCCAGGCGGGAGGATGACGGGTCCGACTAGGCACCGGACTCACCGTCGCTGGGCGGTGTCGGCACCAGCAGCATCTGCACCTAGCCCTTCCCCCGGCAGAGCGATTTGCCGGGGACGGAGCCAGCTCCTTGAGCTTCCCGGGGTCGTCTCCTTGGGCGGCTCGCGTAGGAGGGCTGGAGAAGGCGAAGAAGGCAGGTGGCGGGCCATCAAGTCAGAGTACAATGGCACCGACGCCTTCGTAGCGTATTGCCGGCCTGCTGCCTCATCTTCCAGCTCTTCTCCCGGCACCATCATCACCAGCCCTCTTTTGGACGGTCGCCGGGATGATCTCTTGGTGTCTTCTGTTGATCGTATCTCGCCTAGGCACTCCTTTTGCCCTTCTGTCATCTTGTTCCATTTCCTGGGGAGAGGGACAAGAAAGGGATTACGGGCACCTTATCTCTTTTTAGTTTGTAAGCCCACGAGCCTTAGTCCAATTAAAAACTTGTAATCCCCTTGCTCATGTTTATATTCCATATGATCTGTACCTGTATGGGATGTATTAATGAAAAAGGGTGTTTGCCGGGTTCTTTGTGCATGAGCGAGGCCCATGCCAAGGAATGAATCCTTGTTATTTTTAACATAAACACTGTTGCCCGGCAACAGGCCTTGCCGTCCCCCCACTTCTCGCGACCATACTCACGCTCTTGGCGGAGGTAGGGGCGGAATAAGGTTAGGCCCTACGCTTGCTTCCTTGTTGTCGCGACTACAACCGAGTTCCGATCCAGGAAAAGTCCTTGGATATAGGAAAAAGGGGAGCACGGCAGCCTAGGAATAAAATGAGGTTTCATATGTCCCAACCCATACGGGAATGCACAACAGGGGATGAAGAACTTATTTGAATCTGCAGCCCACCCCCGGCAACCTTGGCTTTGCGGGGTTGGACCCTTGTGTTTGCAGCCCCCGACAACCTTGGTTTGCCGGGACCGGAGCGCCAACTTGTTCTCTTTCTTCCAAGCAGCTCAGCAGAAATGTCCATGTATCCTGTGAACCAAAGAGGACAGAAAGGAACAGAGAGACACACACTCGACTTCTATGCTAGGGGTTAGCTACCGCTAAGCACTATCAACCCTAACCGAGGGAAAGACTCGACCTAGCATGCATGCTATAACTTAGGGCACCAGCGCTTCTTTTATTTATGCTCAGGGTCTGCGCCTGGCTCTGTACAGAGGGTTACATGCCTTGCCGGCAAGGCTCATACAAAAGGTGGCTTGTCGGGGGCCCGGCAAGCCGCGCCTTATGGGTAAAACTTGCGAAGATGTTTGATGTTCCAGGAGTTGCTCACTGGAATGGCATCTTCGGTCTCCAGGTGGACTGTGCCGGGCCTGGTGACTCGTATTACCCGATAAGGGCCTTCCCACTTTGGCGTCAACTTGTTGGAATTCTTGGCCGATTGAACGCACCGAAGAAAAAGGTCGCCTTCCTCAAAGCTTCGGGCATGAACCTTGCGGCTATGGTAGCGGCGCAAGGTTTGCTGGTAGCGTGTTGCTCTCACAGTCACCCGAAGACGATCTTCCTCAAGGAGCATTGTGTTATCTTGCCGCAATCGCTCTTGCTCAAGCTCATCATAAGCGAGCACTCGAGGTAACCCGTATATGAGTTCCATGGGGAGAACTGCCTCTGCCCCATAAACTAGGGCAAAGGGTGTCTGGCCGGTGGCTCGATTTGGCGTTGTTCTCATCGACCAAAGAACCACCGGCAACTCATCAATCCAGTGCCTTCCACTCTTGCGCAGCCTATCAAAAGTCTTCGTCCTCAGGCCTCGCAGCACTTCAGCATTTGCTCTCTCCTCTTGACCGTTGCTTCGTGGGTGTGCCACAGAAGCAAAACAGACCTTGCTGCCGAGGTCCTCAATGTATTGCATGAAGGTGTGTCTTGTGAACTGCGTGCCGTTGTCGGTGATGACTCTGTTTGGCACACCAAAATGGCAAACTAGCCCCTTGAAGATCTTGACAGTTGACTGCGTTGTCACCTTCCTCACTGCTTCCACCTCAGGCCACTTTGTGAACTTGTCGATTACTATGTACAAGTACTCAAAGCCCCCGACAGCGTGGGGGAAAGGGCCCGGTATGTCGAGCCCCCAGACCAAGAATGGCCAAGAGAGAGGGATTGTTTGAAGGGCTTGAGTTGGTTGATGAAGCTTCTTTGAATGGAACTAACACACTTCGCACTTGGTTACTAGTGTCATTGCATCCTGGAGGGCAGTGGGCCAGAAGAAGCCTTGCCGGAAAGCCTTGCCGGCAAGGGCCCTTGACCCGATGTGGGAGCCACATATGCCTCCATGCATCTCTGCCAACAGCTCCAGTCATTCCTCCCAGAGGATGCACTTCAACTTCACACCATTTGGTCTTTTTCTGTACAGAACGTTGTCAACAAACTGATACAGAGCAAACCGACGAGCTACTTTCTCTGCTTCTTCCTGCTCCTCAGGAAGTTCCCTGTATGGAGGAATCGGATGGTATGTTGTGCCCATGCCGGAGCCTGGGGCTCGACGGCAAGGACCAAAGTCATCTCTTCTGCCATGGGAGCGGCTGTCTCTACGGCCAGGGCTTGGCGCCCCGTTGGAGCCAGCTACCCCCCCCCCCGGAGGCTCAATGTCCACGGCAATATCTTTGCCAGCGGCTCCGGGGAGCTCGGTGGGAAAGTACTTGCCGGGGCCTGATTTCCTCCGCTTGTTCTGCTCTGTTGATGGTTCTACGAATGGTTGAGTTAACCAAAGCACAAAGGTACCTGGTTCCACAGGTAGTTTGAAGGCAGCGTGCTTCGACAGGTAGTCGGCAATATCGTTCTCCACTCGGCGAACGTGCTCTGCTTGTATACCATCGAAGTGCTCCTCCAGCTTCCTCACCTCATCCACGTAGGCCTCCATCAACGGGCTTTGGTAATCCTTGTTAACTTGCCTGACGAGAAGCTGTGAGTCGCGCCTTACGATGAGCTTCCTGATCCCGAGGTCTGCCGCGTTCCTGAGACCGGTAAGCAATCCGTCGTACTCGGCAGTCTTGTTTGTCGACATCTCCCTAGGAATGTGCATCTGGATTACATACTTGAGGTGCTCTCCGGTGGGTACAACAAGCAACACACCAGCAACGGCGCCTTGCAGCGAGAAAGCTCCATCAAAGTACATAAACCAGTTGCGACTCGTTTCCTTGCCGGGAAGAGTGGTCTCCTGGACCTCTTCGTCGGGCGTCGAGGTCCATTCCACAATAAACTCTGCCAAAACTCTGCTCTGGATCGTCGAGGTACTTTCAAACTTCAAACCAAAACTTGACAGCTCCAAGGCCCATTCCATAATCCTCCCCGTTGCATCTGGGTTATGCAGTATCCGTTGCAACAGGAGGCGGGTGACGACGGTGATCTCGTGCGCTTGGAAGTAATGATGCAGCTTCATGGAGGCCATAAGGAGGCTGAAGAGCAATTTCTGCACACCAGAGTACCTCGACCTAGCCCCCTGCAAGACGGAGCTGACAAAGTAAACCGGGTGCTGCATCATCTTCTTCTTCTGCACCACTTCACTTGGTTGCGTAGGCCCTATCTCACGGCGTCAGACCCTGCCGGGGCCAGGTCCTACCGGGGAGAACTCTGGTACACCATCCGCCAAGCCCGCCGTTGCCACTATCTCTTCGTCGACCTCCCTCTGCGCCACTAGTGCAGCACTAACCACTTGATTCGTCGCCGCTAGATACAGCAACAGTGGCTCTTGTGGTTTAGGCGCAACCAGTATCGGCATGGAGGAGAGGTACTTCTTCAAATCCTGCAGCGCTACCTTGGCCTCTGGGGTCCACTCCATTGGGCCCGCCTTTTTCAAGATTTTGAAAAAGGGAAGGGCACGCTCAATAGACTTGGAGATAAATCTGCTCATGGCGGCAACGCAGCCAGTGAGCCGACACACCTCCTTGATCCTCTTAGGTGCCTCAATCTGCTCGATGGCCTTGATCTTGTCTGGATTCGCCTTAATCCCACGCTGCGACACAAAGAACCCGAGAATCTTGCCGGATGGCACGCCGAAAACACACTTCTCAGGGTTCAGCTTGAGGTTGATCTTGCACAGATTTGCAAATATCTCTTCCAAATCTTGCTCAAGTGTTGCCTTTTCCTTGGTTTTGACCACTATGTCATCCATATAAGCTTCCATATTTCTATGTAGATGGGGCTCAAAACCAATTTGGACTGCTCTTGCGAAGGTCGAGCCAGCACTCTTCAACCTGAAAGGCATCCTTAAAAAGCAATACATACCACATGGGGTGATGAATGTTGTCTTCTCCTCATCTTCTCTTGTCATGAAGATCTGATGGTATCCTGAGTAGGCGTCGAGGAAGGACAACAGGTCACACCTGGCCGTGGAGTTAACAATCTGGCCAATGCGCGGCAGTGGGAAAGGGTCTTTTGGACAGGCCTTATTGATGTCTGTGTAATCAATACACGGCCTCCACTTCCCATTTGCCTTGCGCACTACCACCGGATTGGCCAACCACGTCGGATGGAGTACTCCTCTTACCAAGCCTGCCACTTCTAGCTTTCTAATCTCTTCCATGATGAACCCCTGCCTCTCTAGAGCTTGCTTCCTGACCTTCTGCTTGACGGGCCGCGCGTGAGGACAGACAGCAAGATGGTGCTCAATCACTTCCCTGGGAACACCGGGGATGTCGGATGCTTGCCATGCAAACACATCGACATTCGCCCGAAGGAAACTGATGAGCTCGCCTTCCTATTTGCTATCGAGGGTGGAGCTTATGGTGAAAGCCCATCCCGTGCCGTCCTCCTTGACGGACACCTTCTTGGTCTCTGGTGGTGCAGCTCTGGACTTCTTGCTCTTGCCGGTGGAGCTCTCTGGCACATCCTCGGTGGGAGCACAGCACTCCAAGGAGGTGCGCTTGCTCGAGTGGGTGCGAGAGGTC
>NC_057801.1:146733219-146770318 GCF_018294505.1 Triticum aestivum
GAGAAAGCGCCTTGGCGGCAGTCGCTGCAACTGCTTCCCGGTAGAGCTGATCAGCGCAAATCAGTGCGTCTTTCTTGTCGGAGGGGACGGTGATGATGGTCATCGGCCTAGGCATCTTTAGTGTGTTGTAGGCGTAATGTGACGCCACCATGAACTTTGCTAGTGCCGGGCGGCCGAGGATCCCGTTGTAAGGCAAGGGGATCTCGGCTACATCAAAGACAATCCTCTCCGTCATGTAGTTCAACTCGCTTCCAAACGTCACGGGCAGCGTGACCTTTCCCTTCGGCTGGCTTCTTCCCGGGTTGACCCCTTGAAACGTGCCCGTCTCCTCGAGGTCTCCATCAGGAATCTGCAGCCTTTTGATCACAACAGGCGAGATCAGGTTCAGACCGGCCCCGTCGTCAACTAGCATCTTCGTCACCTTGAGATTGCATATCATTGATGAGACCAACAACGGCAAGCACCCGACCGCAGTTGTGCGGTCAGGGTGGTCCTCGGTGTCAAAAATGATAGGCGTGCTGGACCACTTCAGTGGCTTCCGAGCGTTGACTGATGGCTCTACCGCCGCAATCTCACACGCCCACTGCTTGAGCTGGTGGTGAGAGGAGTGCAGCGAGGCACCACCGTCGACGCACATGGCCTCTATGGCTTTCTGAAACTCATGGTCGTCGGACTCGTCGTCCTCGTCATGATCATTGTCTTCTTGTTTCTTGTTGCGGCCCCGGGCGGGCCGCTCTTGCTGGTTATCCTTGCCGCAACGGCCTCCTTAGTCGCCATGCTTCTTGTCGGACCCTCCATCACCGTCCTGGCCTTTCTCCTTGTCCCACCTCTCGTACTCAGCCTTTTTCTACTCAGCAAGTAGCTCAACTTGTCGGCAGTTCTGGAGGTCGTGGCCCTTGGTGCGGTGGATCTTGCAGTACTGCTTGTCGGATCTTCTTAGCTTGTTGGCTACTGCCAAGGCCCGGCAAGCGGCACACCCAGCAATTTCCTTGTCGGGATCGCTTGCCTTGGCCTTCTTGGCAGCGCCGGTGTCGTCGGATCCCTCGACGGCAAGCACGACCTTGCCCTTGCGCTTTCTGTTGCGGCACCGGCCCTTCTTCGTCGGGGCAGCGGTGTCGTTGTCTGTGGAGTCGATTTCCGCACCGGTGTCCTCGCCGAGGTACTTCCTCCCCTCTTCAGCTCGGGCACACCTATCGGCCAGAATATAAAGTTCGGCCACATCTTTGACCTTGTTCATCGCCAGCTCTTCATGCATCTTGCGGTTGTGCACATTCTGATGGAATGCGCTAATCACGGCGGCAGGATGAACATCTGGGATGTTGTATTGCACCCGGCTGAACCTCTGGATGTACTTGCGCATGCTTTCACCTTCCTACTGGGGAATGATATGCAAATCACTCGCCTGGCCATGAGCTTGATGGCCTCCAGTGAAGGCATCAACAAACTCATGACACAGATCTGACCAAGAAGAAATGGAATCCGCCGGCAAATGCATCAACCATGACATGACATTAGGCTTAACTGCTAACGGGAAGTAATTGGAAAGCACCTTGTCGTCACGTGCCCCAACAGCCTGCATCACGATGGTGTAGATGCTGAGGAACTCCGACGGGTGAGTCTTCCCGTTGTACTTCTCTCCAACGTCGGGCTTGAACGTGTAGTGGGAGGGCCACTGGAACTACCGCAGCTCACGGGTAAAAGTCGGCAACCCACCTCATAGGGTAGGCCACCATAGCCTCCTGGTGCCGGGTGGTCCATAGTAGGTCCTTCCCGCCTATCTGACTCGTAGCGCGCTCCACTCCGGCGCTCGACGGTAGTTCGAGCGTCTTCATGGGCTCGCTCCTGAAGAACTTGACGCTGATCGCGGTGGGTCCGTGGATCGGACGATGCTATGGAGATATTATCACAAGCGTCATCACGACGGACCGACACCCGCGGTGGCTTGCGTGGGGGAGGAGAGTGCACCATGGCTGCATCACCTCCGGCCCTTCCTCCGTTGGGATGCGGTGGCTCGATGGAGCGTCGGCCTACGGGCGCCGCTGGTCATGGCTCATCTTTGTTGGCGATGCCGATGAGGCTCCGGATGGTGGCTCTCCACTCGCCGAGCTTCTCCGCAGCAGGAGGAAAGTTGAGGAGCAGCTGCGTGCACACCAAAGCTTCTGCTGGCGTGGGCAGCGGCGAAAGCTGCATGGACCGTGACGCGCTCTGACCTCTAACCATGTTAGAAGGAGCCCTATCACGGTCCTGCGGCCGTGCACCATTTTCGCCAGCGCTTCGGCGTGCATGCTGGTCTTCTCCGCCCCACGAGTGATGCGCAGGGCTCTTCCCATGGCGGCCGGGGTCACCAATGTGGTGACGTTGCTCATCGCGCATAACTTGGGAGGAGCACGCCGTGGGCGCCGGCGTGGGTGTCTTGGAGGTCGCCGCTCCAGCGGCAGGCGGTACGGTGACGGCTCTGGAGGGCCCCGCACCGCCTGCGGGGGGCACAACTCCATCTCTGGATCTGGCGGCGTGCGGCTCGTTGTCTCGCTCACGAGTGACATCGCTCGCCAGGGTCGGGCTGCCAGAGCGATGCCGGTGTTCGCGGGCCACGCCCCGGGTTCTATCCACGACTGCCCCGCTACCCGCCCACACTGGCACGGGCAGTCCGGCTTCGGATGGGCCGATCGCTGTTGTTGTCTTCCTCTTGGGAGCCATGACGATGAGGAACTGCTGAACTAACTATTGAACCAGATTCTCTCAACTGTGACCCCTACCTGGCGTGCCAAAGATGTCGGTGGAAATGACACCTATGGGATCACAACAATCCCTACTACAGTTCGGCGGGCGCAGGGTTGTGAGAAGAGCGGGATCAATAGTCAGCAACCACACAGATCGTTTACCCAGGTTCGGGCTACGAGGATGCGTAATACACTAGTCCTGCTTTAGTGTCTATTTGAGTATTCTTGGAGTTCTTGAGCTAGCTACGATGCGTAACTTTTCGAAGGGTCTGAATCCCTCTCTAGTATGCCTCGGGCCTCCTTTTATAGTCAAGGGGATTGCCACAGTGGCACACAGGAGGTGGCATCGGTGTATAGTGGCTCCGCTTATCGCTAGTCATTACGGGACAAGGCGCATTTAATGCGCCCCTGAGGTGTCCCCTTGCTTTATCGGGGATGGAAACTAGGCCCGCCCCGTCCGTCACCGCCCCAACTAGCTCCGACACGCATCCAGGCCAACGGGGCGCATGGTGCCATGTAGGCTGGCAGGCAGCTGAGGTGGCGCGGTGGTAGGGTCTTCACGAAGATCTGCATGCCACCACGTAGGCGTTCGCTGAGTTGGCCTAGAGGCCTCTTGTTGACACGCAGGTGCTTGCCTAGCTGGTGGGCTGGCAGCTGCATGGGAACGGCGGTGGAACCTTGGCGGGCGTGGGCCTGGATGTGGCCCCGCGCATGCCCTTGGCAAGGACCTTGCTGGGGCCCCGGCAAGGGCCTTGCCGCGGCACCGTGGTCGTCCTCGGCAAGGATCTTGCCGGAGGTCTTGTGGATTCCCTCGGTGAGGATCTCGCCAAGGATCGTCATCTTCTGATCCTTGTCTTCACAAAGAACTTCATGCCACCATAGAGGTGCTTCCCGAACCCTGGTTCCAACGTGGTTGATGGTGTTCGGAAACCTTGGGCTCAAGGGTGGCGCGCTCTGCTGGTGTTGGGCAAGTTGCCCCGGCAAGGCTCCTGCCCGAGCTGCAGAGGCCGCCCCGGCAAGGATCTCGCCGGGGGAAACCACCTCGCCCTCTTGCCCCTTGTGCTTCTTGTCTTGGCATTGCTTCGACTGTCCTGCAGCTTTGACTCCTCCCTTTGCCCTGCTAAGTGTGGTCGCGAGCGTGGCTCTGACTGCCCGTGCACAGGTAAGGGGTACAAAGGAGATCCCCTACTTTAGTACACCTACAACTGTCGCAGTCGAAGAATTCTTCCCAGGCTGCGTACCGGCCATGAAGATTGCAACCCTATTCGGCGTCTCATAGCGGTCCGGAATACTGTCGCCATCGGAATAGCCCCCAAGCCTGCAGTCTTACAGTTGATACAATGAAGTAGTCTCGTGCATGGACGACTCACCGTCAGAATAGATGGCCGTCTTACCGCCCGACATGGATCCTTCGTCAAATTCCGCCCCATGGATGAATCCCACGAAGGCACGTTTCATGGCAGGCTGAGCTCGGGCGGGTCTTGCATGCTGAGCCATCTTGATGATGTCGGTGCAGATGTCCGGCTCAGGGCCCGGCACACCGATCTTGCCGATGAAAACATGAATTTTGCCGAAGGGGACACGGTACCCGTACTCAATTGAGTCAGCCTCGGGCCCCAGCCTGCATCTTCAATGTAGAGCTTGCTGCGACGACTCTGGGTCATCCGGCCCACAGCGTATCCCTTGATCCCTTCGAAGCTGTCCTTCAAGAACTCAAAACCACCGTGTGCTGGCCCCACGGTTGGCGCCAACTGTTGTGGAATAGTCATAGCAGATGTCCTAGTGTGAGGACTTAGTCATGGAGCCATCGCAACTAGGTTAGCTTAAAAGGGTCAAACGGGGCAAAGGACATAGGATTTTATACTGGTTCGGCCCCTTGCGGTGAAGGAAAAGGCCTAATCCAGTTTGAGGTGGTATTGCTTATGTCTCGATTACCAGGGAGCGGATACGCTTGACCTAGCTTTTGATCTCTTGTTTTTCTTTCCCTGAACCACCGCCGGGTCATCCCTTTATATACACAGGTTGACGCCCAGTGGCTCACGGAGTCCCGGCCGGCTCATAGACAACGTGTCCGGCTCAGTGACTAAATATATTTGCCTTACAATATAAGTCATACACATATGGCAGTTTACCCCTATCGGCCTTAAGTCGCCCTTGGGCCTTGGGCCCTCGCTTCATGAACCTCCATCATCAATAAACTCATGGGCTTCATATTATGAACCGCCATAGGTATAACCCAGCCCCTCCTAGGCGGGTCATACCTAATAGTCATATCCCCAACACATAATATATTTCATACCCATATTAAGGAAGCAGGATTTCATAATTGAAATACATCAGAGTACAACATGATATAGCTACAGCACTCAGCTACCCCATTACACAAGTGCACCAACACCAAGTTTCATGTGCAACATCTAGAACCTTTCAAAATTAGCATCATAGACGGTACATAGACATATGCATCTCATCGGGAAAACTGCTGAAACGGAAGGTGAATATTGAGCATTCATTGATGTTGAAGGTCTTTGCAACTTTAGGCCAGTGCCTGTGGATGATTGACCATCCATCCTTCATCCTCTTCAGGAACACTTCAATATTGAACCATGGGTGTTGTATTAAAACCTTCCTCGCCTCCTGTCCATACAGGTGGTTTGAGAGGTAATCATTAGTGAACTATTTTGGAAGGGCCTGAAAACAAGGATGTGCATAAATATCTTCTCTATATTGGAAATGGGGCAAATGAATAAAAAAGACAAGGTAGAATAGTATACAATAACAGAATGCAGCCACAACAATTGAAATTGCATTGCGGAATTGAACTAAGCAGTTAACTAAACACCACAACAAACGAACCAACCATTAACTGAGCAACACATTGCACAAATATAACATACTCCTAATAGAAGATCAGACAGTTAACCAAACCAAGCATGCTTAACACCTTGGAAATATAGCAATTGTATTTGTTTCTCGTGTATTTAGTACAGCCAAATTCGATTTATTTCTCACATGGTATACAATAACAGAATGCATCCACAACAATTGAACATCGCATTGCAGAATTGAACCAAGTAGTTAACTAAACACCACAACAAATGAACCAACCGTTAACTGAGCACCATATTGCACAAATATAACATACTCCTAATAGAAGATCGGACAGTTAACCAAACCAAGCATGCTTAACAACTTGGAAATGTAGCAATTGTATTTGTTTCTCATGTATTTAGTACAGCCGAATTCAATTTATTTCTCACATGGTATACAATAACAGAATGCACACACGACAATTGAACATTGCATTGCAGAATTGAACCAAACAGTTAACTAAACACCACAACAAATGAACGAAATGTTAACTGAGCACCACATTGCACAATGTAACATACTCCTACTAGAAGATCAGACAGTTAACCAAACCAAGCATGCTTGACAACTTGGAAAATTTCACCCTAAAGAATTGAACATCACATTTGCAGAATTGAACCAAACAGTTAACTGAACACCACATTGCATGACATATAGAACATATACACTAGAGCAGAAGATTGCATGGTAAAAGTAGATAACACAATTCAGTAAAATTTGTTAAGGAAAGGTAGTAGCTAGCAAACTGAACATGGGTCCTTATAGTGAGCTAATAAGACAAGATACTCATTGTCGGAGATATCAATGACGATTGGCTCCTTGGACATGGAAGAGGGCGAGGCCTCCGCATCGTGGGTGCCCTCGTCGTAGTGGTGAGTTGCCTGAGCCGCTCCGGGCACCAACCTGCTGGCTCTCGAGATGAGGTAAGCACGTGCATGCTGAGAAAACACCTCATAGTCTTTGTCGAAGGCACCGACGGTGGCCTCAAGAAAACACCACGAACTTTCATTTAAAGCAGCCAACTACACCGCAGCGTCGGTGCACAAGGCGTCGATGTTGGCCTCGATGGCGAGGTGATCCTCCGAGATCTGGGGGTTGGAACGAATGGCAGCCATCGCGACCCCATCCGCGCATGCGGCCGCAATTTGCTTCTCTGCTGCCAAATGCTCCTTGAGATCCTGGCTATACTACATGCACCATGGCTTAGGACGGCGTTTATTTGGTGGAGGGGTCTGTGATTTGGGTGGAAGGTGTCGTGCTCGAGCCGGCGCTCGGGGCATGTGGGACGTGGAAGGAGGAGGAGGAAGGGGTTTGGGTGTGGATTACTTGCCTGGATAGGCGAGGCCGAGCAGTGTAAAGGAGGGTCGCCGGTGAGGCGGCGGTGCTGCAAGGAAGGAGTGAAGGTTTCAACTTGGAAAGGAAGGCGGAAACATGGGAAATGTGGCTTTTGGTAAGGGGGAGGCGGCAGGGAGGTAGATATTTCCGCGGAAGCCGAAAATTTGGAATCGCTTCAGCGAAAAAACTGGCGCGCAAAGTGTCATTAGACACGGTCCCTTATTTAAAGCGGGATGTGGACTGTAGCCGACGAACCTTCTCGAGTAAGCCATAGGCGTACTATACACCAACGATGCTCCAGGATATTTTGTACTGCATCTCACACGGTTGGTGATAATAAACTGTGTGGGATCTACTTGATTTTTCATCTTAATTTGAATTACATAATGGGGTCACACCTGCAAAGGATGGTGTTTGAATTGCTAGAACTTCTATTTGTAGTGAACATGCAACTATAGGTGTGTCGTCAAAAAATTTGGAATTATTCAGGGTTCGTTTGGACATTTTTATATGGTAACTTGGTTTTCTAGGAATTTCAGGTGCACAATTCAAAATTAAACCACATGCACATGCTCTGGTGCACCAAAATGGGTTGTAAAATGATATATGTGTCCATGGATTGATGCTTACGTCCCATTCAAGAAATGGGGATGAATTTCAAACACCACAGCACCATGGCTCTCCAGCAAATGTTGAGGTGCTTGCTTTTGTAATTCTAGTAACTACAAAACTCGTCTGAAATTCATGAACCTTGGCATGCTATCATGGAACAACATCAAGATGTTGGGGTAAAAAAATGTTGTCCCATTTGGGCCAGGTTATGGTATAAGCTTCTCGCAAACCAGAGCTTCTCTCACAACAATCATGATGGTTTTGGTAGGGAACGTTTCACCTTTCTGGACGAAACGATATCCGTTGCATCTTCTCGATTTAAATATTTTCCTAGTATCAACATAGAACAACAGGGGTGTTGTGTCAATTTTTGGGATTTTTTAGGGCTCGCTTGGACATTTTTATACATTAACTGAGTTTTCTATGCATTCATGTGCATAATTCAAATTTGAACTACATGCACATGCTCTAATGCATATAAATTAGTTGAAAATTCAAATATTTGTCCTTGCTTGCATGCTTAATTAGGTCTCATGCAAGAAATGAGAATGAATGTCAACCCTGCCACCGTCACTCCGCCGCAAACATTGAGATATATACCTAGTTTTTAAATTCTAGTAAATCCAAAGCTCGTCTGAAATTCATGAAACTTGGCATGTTGTCATGGAGCGGCATCAACATGTTGTGGTAAATTTTTTGTCCCATTTGGGGCAGGTTTGGGGATATGCTTCTCACAAAGCAGAGCTTCTCACAACAAGCCCGATGGTTTCGGTAGGGAACATTTCACCTTTCTGGACGAAACGATATGCATTGCCTGTTCTTGATTTCAATTTTTTCCTAGTGTCAACATAGATCAATAGGGGTGTTGTGTAAATTTTTGGGATTTTTGGGGGTTTGCTTGGACATTATTATACATTAACTGAGTTTTCTATGCATTCATGTGCATAATTCAAATTTGAACTACATGCACATATATGATGTAATGCATATACATTGGTTGAAAATTCAAATCTGTGTCCTTGGTTGCATGCTTAATTAGGTCCCATGCAAGAAATGAGAATGAATGTCAAACACCCTGCCACCATCACTCGGCCGCAAACATTGTGATATATACATGGTTTTTAAATTCTAGTAAATCCAAAGCTCGTCTGAAATTCATGAAACTTGGCATGCTGTCATGGAGCGGCATGAACATGCCGTGGTAATTTTTTTGTCCCATTTGGGGTAGGTTTGGGGATATGCTTCTCACAAACCAGAGCTTCTCACAACAAGCCTGATGGTTTCAGTAGGGAACGTCCCACCTTTGGGGACAAAACGATATCCATTGCCTCTTATTGCATTGAAATTTTTTCTCGTGTCAACATAAAACAACAGGAGTGTTATGTCAATTTTTGGGATTTTTCGGGGTTCATTTGGACATTTTTATGCATTAATTGAGTTTTTCAATGCATTTATGTGTATAATTCAAATTTTAACCATTCATGTGACGCCACGTGTCTTGGTTTTAATGGCTCTTGATCGCAAACGTTTTAGAAAGAACACCCGTATGCAAAGTGAGAGTAGGATTTGTGCATCTCTTCAACACAAATGGTTGTTTTGGATGACCCGTGTGCAACCACTTTACAAACAATTTGGTAAGATTTGCATCTGTCATATTGGGTATGTTGCCATTTGTCAAACTGGAAACATTGACATTTGTTGATCTAGTAACATTTTCATTTGTCAACCTTGTAACACTGCGATTTGTCAAAATATGAAGCTAAAAATCACTAGCAGTATCTAATTTTTGCAACTAAAATTCAGTAATTAAGCATAGATGGAGGCGAGGAGGTGTGTTCAGCCGGGCATGCAGCGGGCGGCGCAGTTCCCGATATGGCTTTAATGCAGACAAGGGAGAGCGTAGCGGTTCCCGAAATGTTGAACGGACAATGATGCATCCTCCTTCAATTAGCATCATGAATGCATGAGGGAAGTAATGGGAGGAGGACCGGGAAAAGAGGCAGCACGATGTCAATGCAACACAGTTTTCACTCATATAAAGGTGCCCCTCCATTCCAATGCATCTACCATATCGTACGCACCTAAGCATTTGCCTAAGAACCTACACTAAGCGCAAAAGTGCTTAGTCCAGACCCATGACGGTGATGCGCGCGAGCGGCCAACGGCTGTGCCAGATGGTCCACGACGCCGACTTGCGGAATGGCATCGAGGATCGTCTCCAGATGGTGTTGGCAGCCGGCTAGCTAGTGGATGGCAGCCGTTAACACCAGCTACGACTCTCAGTTGGACTAGATGATTGTTGCTACCACCAACAAGTTTGCCGTCGTCAAGAAGCTCACGGACAACATCATCGTACTCCTCTAGCCCACGCGCCCGGGATCCTCATTTCCTGCCACCCTAATCGGCCTCCATGGTCGGAACCTCTTTCATGCATTGGTGGCCCCGCGACTGCCCGCCGACGCCACGAAGAATGTCCACCTGGAGGTCGCGCTCGCCGCGAGGCGCCTCGCCTTGTACGAATTCGTTGACCTACACATCCACATGTACGAGCAAATCATGTACATAGGTATCTACAAGGCCATGAGGACGCTACGACGTTGGACTTATTCAACCGGCTAGAAGCCTTGGATGCTTTTGCTGAGAAGCACCTTGACCTCGCCACAAAAGCCGTCGATCCTTAGCCGCCGGTCGGTGGCCCGACGCACTGAGTTGAGGAGGAGGAGGTCATACGTTTATGGATGCATCTTTCTTCTTGCCTCCTTAATTCTTATTGTGCTATTGCATTCTCATTACAGTCAATACAGACATGTGTGATCCCTTTGCTTAATTATATGCATCACCGTAACTAGTACTCCATCCTGTTTATTTATAAGTTGTGCTGCCAGTGTTTGGGACCGGTGCACGACACAATAAGCACACCCACGATGACACATACAGAGAGGACATCCAATGGTTCCAATGGCAATTTGTCAAAATATGCAGCTAAAAATCACTAGCACTATCTGATTTTTGCAACTAAAATTCAGTAATTGAGCATATATTTCATTCATAGATTAAGCAACCGTGCTTAATCTATACAAATAGTTCGTCCACTAGGCGTCGCGGCACACTGTGCTTGCTGTTAGGCGCCGCGGCGCGCTCTGCTCGTGTCCGTCGGCGCGCTCGGGTTGTGGACAGCTTTTCCTTGCGTGTTCAACTACTATATGCATATATATGGTTGCTCGCCATTGAGGCGACCGCAGAGCGCTCTGCTCACGTCCCTCCACGTGTGCTCTACCAGCGGTTGGTCCTGCGCACGATCACGTCCGGGGCCCCATATGCATGCGGTTGCACCGCGCGCGTTGCCACGCGATGCAGTTATGTGCCGCACGATGGAGTTACGCACTGCGAATTAGAACTGCCATCAGGACGTGTCATCCGGTCTCCCCTTTAATTCACGCGGCCATTATATCCTTAGTCTCTTCAACCTTTCGATCGCGCCCCACAACACAACAAGCACACCCACGACGACACATAGAGAGGGGATGTCTAGCTGCGCTCCAATGGAGTTTGGCGAGTATAAAGTGGAGACTCACGTGAGGGAGACGGATCTCTCGGTGGTGTACACCATCGACACTGCCGTGGTGGACGACTACATCAACAACGTTGAGCAGTTGCTTGCTGGAGACAAGTACAAGGTGGTCAGCATCGACCTCCAGTACACCGATGGTAGTACCGACATAGATTAGAAGGTTGTCGTTGCCTAGTTGTGCATGTGCCATCATTTCCTCATCTACCACTACTGCATGGCCAGAGAGCCTTGCGACCGTTTCAACAGGTTTGTCAATAGCACCGAATACAAGTTTGCCACGGTGGAAACCACCGATGATGTAAAAGTGCTCAGTGTTACGGGCTTGACCTACGAGAACCTTGTGAAAATCCATGACCACTACAAGGTCTGGGGCAGCATGAAGAAGGACTCCCTGGCCGAACTCGCCTCGGCCATCATCGACCCCTACTACGAAAAGATGAAGCAGGATGCCCAGAGAACAAGTGCCGCATCCTGGCACAGGGCCTGGATGCGGCGACTGGATGAACCTCACCTCAGGCTCGCGACTAAGAGCGTGTACACATTCTTCAAGATGCACAGGCGGATCGTTGGCATGAGGAAGTGCCTCGTTACCCAAATCAACAAGCCCGAATCGAGCTACAAGCAGAGCAAGGGTCACAAGAAGTAGATGATGATCAGATGATCATTTATGCTAGTTAATCATGCATGTAATATATAGTTTACTTTATTGATGTGTGGAAGTGTCATGTGTGTAGTAGCCACCTATGAAATTATACATGTAATAGTTTACTTTGGTGTGTGCAAATGCCATGGTTGTAGTGACCACCTATGTAATTGGATGTTTAATTTGGTTAATCATGCATGTAATATATATGTTGTTGTTCTGTATGCAATCCCATCGCACAACACACGTGTCTTATTAGCAGCAATCGTCTGTGTTATTATCGGTCTTCACAAACATTTCTGATTACAGACATGTTTGCCGCGTATCACACACATCTTGTTATATTGAACCGTTTATGTTCTCTTGTCTCAACACAAACAGTTCATCTGCGTGAACCGCATGCCATATATCGCACACACCTTGATTTGGCTGACCGTTTCTTTTGTGTTGCCTAATCACAAACAGTTCATCCTAGTGAACTATATGTTGTTTATCGCACACACCTTCATCTGGCTGCCCATTTCTTTTGTTGCTCCTCATTGCAAACGGTTAACTGCACTGAACTGTATGCCCTACATCACACACGAAACTAAAATCTGAACCGTGTTTGATGCATCCATCATCGCAAATGTTTTGCACCTTTTTTGATGGTTTTTTACACCACCATTTGCGATTAATGCATCGCACACAGTTTCGTCAAAGGGTCTCTGATCGTAGTGTCGCGTTAGCAGCATCCTGCAGTAGTGTTGGCAGAGTCATATTGGTTGCATCTTTCATGTGGTGTCTAGCTTGCATTGCTTCTTATTTGTTGGAATGGTTTCTGCTTAGTTTACACACGCAGTTGTGAATATGCCATGCCCAAGTTGCTTTCCACTCAAATCATCTTTCCACCGAATCCAATCCTATGAGAGAGAGTTGAGTGTTGGGGAGACTATCATTTGAAGCAAAAGAGCAAGGAGTTCATTATCATCACACCATCTATTACCTTTTGGAGAGTGGCGTCTCCTAGATTGGTCAGGTGTCACTTGGGAGCCTCCGACAAGATTGTGGAGTTCAACCAAGGAGTTTGTAAGGGTAAGGAGATCGCCTAATTCGTGAAGATCTACCCTAGTGAGGCAAGTCCTTTGTGGGCGATGGCCATGGTGGGATAGACAAGGTTGCTTCTTCATGGACCCTTCGTGGGTGGAGCCCTCCGTGGACTCGTGCATCTGTTACCCTTCGTGGGTTGAATTCTCCATCAACATGGATGTACGATAGCACCACCTATCAGAACCACGACAAAAATGTCTTTGTATCCAATTGTGTTTGCTCTCTCCAATACCATCCCTTTACTTTCTTGCAAGTTGCATGCTTTACTTTCCGCTGCTCATATACTCTTTGCATGCTTGCTTGAATTGTATTGTGATGCTTGACTTGTGCTAAGTTGCTAAAATCTGCCAAGAACTAAAATTGGGAAAAGGCTAGATTTTTATCTGGTCAAGTAGTCTAATCACCCCCCTCTAGACATACTTTTGATCCTACAAAGTGCAATAAATAATCACTCCCGAGTTCCTATTAGCGGAGAACAAAAGATAGGAATTGTTTGTAGGTCACGAAACCACCTCAAAGGTATTCTTTCCGTTTGATCTATTCAAGAGTTCGTACTAAAATAACACAAAGCTATTTTTTCCATTTGATTTATCATAGAGTTCGTACTATAATAACACCAAAGCAAATTCATATTCATAATACTCAATCCACACAAAGAACTATAAAGAGACTCCAAAGTTTCTGTCGGAGAAAAACGTGCATCAACCCCTATGCATAGATTACCCCAATATCACCGGGGGAATCCGTGAGTTGAATGCCATAACACATATCAAGTGAATCAATAAGATACCTCATTGTCACCTCAAGTATTCATATTGAAAGACATATATCATGTGTTCTCATCTCTGAATATTCAATCAGACAAGACAAAACTTTGAAGGGTAAAGATTCAATTCATCATAACAAGAGTATAGAGGGGAGAAACATCATATCATCCAACTATATTAACAAAGCCCATGATATAGATCACGAGAGAGAGAGAGATCAAACACATAGCTACTGGTACAAACCCTCGGCCCCGAGGGTGGACTACTCCCTCCTCATCGTGGTGGCCGCCGGGATGATGAAGATGGCCACCAGTGATGATCTTCCCCTCCGGCAGGGTGCCGGAATGGGGTCTAGATTTGATCTCGTGGATACAAAGGCCTTGCGGCGTCGGAACTTCTGATCTAGGTCTACCCCTAGGGTTTCGGAACATTTGGGAATTTATAGTGCAAAGAAGGGGTAAGGGAGGCCACCAAGGTGGGCACAACCCACCTGGGCGCGCCAAGGGGCCCTGGCGCGCTCTGGTGGGTTGTGCCCCCCTCGGGGCACCCCCCTAGGTGCAGCTCAGGCCCATTGGGTTCCTTTTGGTCCAGAAAAAATCTACAAAAAGTTACGCGGTGTTTGGACTCCGTTTGATATTGATTTCCTGCAATGTAAAAAAACAAGCAAAAAACAACAACCGACACTTGGCACTGGGTCAATAGGTTAGTCCCAAAAATGATATAAAGTTGCTATAAAATGATTGTAAAACACCCAAGAATGATAATATAATGGCATGAATACTTCATAAATTATAGATATGTTGGAGACGTATCACTGACGTTGATGGTAATGTTACTGTCTATAAAGATCGACTTGTCACAAAAGGTTTTTGACAAGTGCAAGGAGTTTACTACGATAAGACTTTCTCACCCGTAGTGATGCTTAAGTCTGTCCGAATCATGTTAGCAATTGCCGAATTTTATGATTATGAAATCTGGCAAATGGACGTCAAAACTGCATTCCATAATGGATTTCTCTAAGAAGAGTTGTATATGATGCAACCAGACGGTTTTGTCAATCCTAAAGGTGCTAACAAGGTGTGCAAGCTCCAGCAATCCATCTATGGACTGGTGCAAGCATCTCAGAGTTGGAATATATGCTTTGATGAGGTGATCAAAGCATATGGTTTATACAGTCTTTCGGTGAAGCCTGTATTTACAAGAAAGTGAGTGGGAGCTCTGTAGCATTTCCGATATTATATGTGGTTGACATATTATTGATTGGAAATAATATAGAATTTCTGGATAGCATAAAAGGATACTTGAATAAGTATTTTTCAATAAAAGACCTCGGTAAAGCTACTTATGTATTGGGCATCAAGATCTATAGAGATAGATCGAGACACTTAATAGGACTTTCGCAAAGCACATACCTTGACAAGATTTTGAAGGAGTTCAAAATGGATCAGTCAAAGAAGGAGTTCTAGCCTGTATTGTAAAGTGTGAAGTTGAGTAAGACTCAAAGCCCGACTATGGCAGAAGATAGATAGATAGAGAGAGAGAGAGAGAGAGAGAGAGAATGAAAGTCATTCCCTATGCATCAGCCATTGGTTCTATAAAGTATGCCATGTTGTGTACCAGACCTGTTATGTGCCTTCCCATGAGTTTTGCAAGGGGGTACAATAGTGATCCAGGAGTAGATCACTGGACAACGGTCAAAATTATCATTAGTTACCTAAGATGACTAAGGAAATGTTTCTCGGTTATGGAGTTGATAAATAGTTCATCGTAAAGAGTTACGTTGATGAAAGCTTTGACACTGATCTAGATGACTCAAAGTCTCAATCTAGATATGTATTGAATGTGGGAGCAATTAGCTAGAGTAGCTCCACGCAGAGCATTGTAGACATAAAAAATTACAAAATACATACGGATCTGAATGTGGCAGACCCATTGACTGAACTTCTCTCACAAGCAAAACATGATCACACCTTAGTACTCTTTGGTTGTTAATCACATAGCGATGTGAACTAGATTATTGACTCTAGTAAACCCATTGGGTGTTGGTCACATGGCGATGTGAACTATGGGTGTTAATCGCATAAAGATGTGATCTATTGGTGTTAAATCACATGGTGAAGTGAACTAGATTATTGACTCTAGTGCAAGTGGGAGACTGAAGGAAATATGCCTAGAGGCACTAATAAAGTTGTTATTTTATATTTCCTTATATCATGATAAATGTTTATTATTCATACTATAATTGTATTAACCAGAAACTTGATACATGTGTGCATACATAGACAAAATACCGTGTCCCTAGTAAGCCTCTACTAGACTAGCTCGTGGATCAAAGATGGTTAAGTTTCCTAACCATATGCATGTGTTGTCATTTGATGAACAGGATCACATTATTAGGAGAATGATGTGATGGACAAGACCAATTCGTTAGCTTAGCATTATGACCATTCAGTTTTATTGCTATTGCTTTCTTCATGTCAAATACATATTCCTTCGACTATGAGATTATGCAACTCCCGGATACCGGAGGAATGCCTTGTGTGATCTCAAACGTCACAACGTAACTGGGTGATTATAAATAAGTCTACAGGTATCTCCAAAGGTGTTTGTTGGGTTGGCCTAGATCGAGATTATGATTTGTCACTCCGAGTATCGGAGAGGTATCTCTGGGCCCTCCCGATAATACACATCATAAGAAGCCGTGCAAGCAAAGTGACTAATGAGTTAGTTATAAGATGATGTATTATGGAATGAGTAAAGAGACTTGCCGGTAACGAGATTGAACTAGGTATGAAGATACCGACGATCGAATCTCAGGCAAGTAACATACCGATGACAAAGGGAATAAAGTATGTTGTCATAACGGTTTGACCGATAAATATCTTCGTAGAATATGTGGGAGCCACTATGAGCATCCAGGTTCCTCTATTGGTTATTGACCGGAGAGGTGTCTCGGTCATGTCTACATAATTGTCGAACCCGTAGGGTCCGCATGCTTAACGTTCGATTACGATATTGTATTATATGAGTTATGTGATTTGGTGACCGAATGTTGTTCGGAGTCCCGAATGAGATCACGTACATGACGAGGAGTCTCGAAATGGCCGAGAGGTAAAGATTGATATATAGGATGAATGTATTCGGACATCGAAAGTGTTCCGGAGGGTACCGGGTACATATCGGGTCACCGGAAAGGGTTCCGGGCACCCCCGGCAAAAGATATGGGCCTATTGGTCCAAGAGGGGAAATGCACCAGCCACAAGGGGATGGTCGCCCCTCATATGGGCCAACCAAATAGGAGAAGGAAAGAGGGAAATGGAAAAAGAAAAAATAGGAAGTACTACTTCCTTCTTCCCCCTTTCCTTCCCCCTCCGGCAATTTATGGAAGGGGTGCACCACTTGGGAAAACCCCAAGTAGGTTTCGGATCCTACTTGGGAAGCCCCATGGCTGTCTCCCCTCTCCCTCCAACCTATATTTATGTGAGGGGGTTCCCTAGCACAACACAACATCAATTGTTAGCCGTGTGCGGTGCCCCCCTCCACAGTTTACACCCCCGGTCATATTCTCGCAGTGCTTAGGCGAAGCCCTGCGCGGACTACTTCACCATCAGTGTCACCACGCCGTCGTGCTAACGGAACTCATCTACTACCTCGACACCTTGCTGGATCAAGAAGGCGAGGGACGTCACCGAGCTAAACGTGTGCAGAACTCGGAGGTGTCGTACGTTCGGTATTTGATCGGTCGGAGCTAGAAGAAGTTTGACTACATCAACCGCATTGTCAAACGCTTCCGCTTACGGTCTACGAAGGTACGTAGACACACTCTCCCCCTCTCATTGCTATGCATCTCCTAGATAGATCTTGCGTGAGCGTAGGATTTTTTTTGAAAATTGAATGCTACGTTCCCTAACAGCTACATCATTTCCCCTCATTCCTTCTTTCCCCTTCCTTTTCCTACACCTTTTATTAACTAAGCAGCAACCTCCTCTGCGGGGCAACACCTTTGAGGCTAACCATTGGCTATGCCCTAAGGGCATGTACAATGGTGGCAGCACCTAGGTGCTGCCTCAGCTCAGCCACCTATGATCAAGGAAATGGGGCTACCAGTTCCATTTTTTTTCATCCAATGTTAAACGTGAAGCTACCCTTCTGTGGAACCCACCACCATCTTCTTTCGTTTCTGATTCTCATCTCTTTTTTCACCTCCTGGGACCATCTCCAGCTTGCTTTCCCTCTACTTTTCTTCTTTCTCCCCACTTTCTCCTGGTTTCTTGCATGGAGCAGCCGGCTCTTCTGCAAGCCACACCAGGACCTGCAGGGCTACCACTTTTTTTACAACGTGGCATCCGAACCTAGGTGGACAATGGGGCAGCAGGTTTGAGGCAGCCCATTGGCCATTCCCTAACAAGCTTCAATAAAAAGTTACCAAAAAAGGTATTGTACGTAAGGAGGAAGGTTATCTATGGCCTCTAAATTGAGTTGCGAGTGGGTGCTGAAAAGGTGTTGTTCACTACCTCTTTTAACTCCAATTTGGATAGAGTCGAAGCGACAACTCTTTAGTCCAGTTTTATTTAATGTTTGCTAGAGGCTACAGATGATCTTCTGCTTTTTCTTCAATACTTGTTTGGAGATTCTTTTTTTTGTTTACTATTGTTTGTGTGGAATGTGACAGTATGAACTAGTTTCCCAATCAGGGATGTAGTTTATTTTCTTTCATAATGCCATACCCTAGTGAAAAGAAAATCAATAGAAACTGGTCAGCATGTCAAACGTTGAGTGAGTCAAACAGGCTGGATGTTGGAGCGGCACCATTTTTTCTGCTGCACATCACTCCACAACGGCCCAGCGTGTGTGACTTGTAGCATTGAATCATTCCCTATTTTTTCGGTTGCAGATCACTCCCCACCATATGTGCATTATAGCACTGGATCACGGCCGTTGTTTCAAAATACAAGGGCCGTGATTCGCTCGATGTTCCCAGCGGTGCCTACGGTTCCTCCCCGCCATCTGCGTGGGTGGGCAGGTCGAAGCGGCAGCCTTTCTGCCTCGTCCTTGGTGCACACGTGTCCACCGACCACTGGCGCGCTACGACCTTGGCGCCCCGCCGCACCAGCGTCACATGTCCTGCTCTCTACCCGCCGTGTACCTACTCACTGACAAGATTCTCTCGCACTTGTGTGTCCCGTTGTCATTGCGAGTGGGTCTGAAACCTCCAAGTCAGATGGGTTTACTACCGAGCGACGAGTTCCGGGTGCACCGGGTCTATGCACGCGCAGGGGCAAGACCCGGAGAGAGCACGGGCAGTGCACCAGCACCGGGTTCATCCACTCCACACCGCCCTCGCTTTCCCCGCTGCTGGGCAACCCAGCCCAGACTGAAAACCCCAGCTCCCCCGCCGCTGGGCAACCCAGCCCAGGCTGAAAACCCCAGCCCCCCGCGCCGCACTGCAGGATTTCTCCGGCGTCGCCCACATCAACCCCGCGAGCACGAGCGAGGCCGGCGGGACTGGGCCATGGCGGCGGCTCCGTTCGTCTACTGCGCCCCCTCCGGCGACGGCGGCACCGGTACGTCCCCCCTACCCCATCTGGTTTGCTACCACGATCATCCCTTCTCTCTGCCTCGCTCTGTGATTGCATTCCTGACCGGGATCATACGTGCGCGCGTGTGTGCAGATGAGAATGCTCTCCTCATGGTGGCGCTCCACGGCAACCTCGGCCGCCTCAAAGGTAGCACTTTCTCCTCCTCTCCGCCTCAATCCTGTGCATTTTCCTCATTTCCGTTCTAGTCTAGTCATGCCATGCGTGTGCTGTGTCTGTGGGGTCGGAGGTTGTTCGGACATGCTACATTGCTGAGGCGCCTAACCATCCACCACCGCTTGTTCGGAAAATAGTATGCTTATCAGATTCTATTTCCTGTGTTGCTACGGGTGTCTTGATTTATCAGATGCTATGTATTGCTTGTTTTATTGCATTCACCATTTAGAAACATCGGCGTTGGATTAGTAGCGATGACCAAGCAATTTTATTATCTACTAGTAATTACAAGATTTCATACTTAGTCTCCCTCCTGAAATCCGGACGAGCATTCCGGTTAAAACAAAATTCAGACGAGCAGTGTTTTTATCTTAACAAATCAGGGTGTAAATCTTGCATCTTTTGATGATGGGACACGATTCTGTTTACAACCAAATTTGCAGTATAGTCAAGTACTCCAGATTGATATGCCGACAAGAGTTTCACTGCATAATTGTGTCCATGAATGCATTAAATCGGTTCCTTTGGACTCTGAGGTTCTTATGCATTGCATACATGTTTCCTTTTTTCTTTCGGTTTTCGATTTTGTTGATATGGCTGTCTATTTATGTAATGTGATATTGTTTCTGTGCGGAAAGATATTGTAAACAGTCTTACTCGGGGGAATGGTGGCCCATCGGCGATTTTTTCTTTCAACAAAGATGGAGTTGGTGCGTTGCATGGTGCGGCATGCGGAGGCCATCTGGAGGTTTGCAAGTATTTGGTGGAGGACCTTGGGGGAGATGTGAATGCTCCTGGAATTGGAAGCGTAGCTCTAGGTCTTTCTCTATTTCTTTCCCCATTTTCTAAATCGATGTCTGCCACGCCAATGTTTTCTAGTAGGCGATCGAGATTGTGTTGATATGTGCTTTTCTTACAGGTGCAACTCCGTTTATGATGTCAGCTCAGTCTGGTGATGCTCCCACTGTCAAGTATTTCCTTGATCATGGTGGTGATCTAATGAAAGCAGATGACAAGGGACGCACAATTCTCCACCATGCTGTCTCGGCAGGTTCTCCCCTTGATACGCGCATACATACATGATGTTATTTACTCTACTACACTTGGTTTGTTCATTGTTATGGCAAAACATGACTTACGGAATCATCTCGTTCACTACAGGATGCTGCAAGGTAACAGAGTTCCTCCTTTCAAAAGGGGTGCCAGTCGACATAGACTGTGGCCGTGGACCACCACTTTTCATGGCTTCTACAAATGAGCAGGATAAGACGCTGAAGATTTTATTGGACCACCACGCAAATGTATATAGCCTCCTCTATTTCCTATTTCTGTTGATTCAGAGTTAATCTGGATAGATGATTGTTAGTTTGCCAACTAGTTAGATGACGTGGGCAAATATGTCTTGTCCTGGGGGTGTTTTGGTTGCTTGGAGTAAAACATACTTAGATACTGCAAATATGTTTCTAGGTTTATGAAATTCAGTAGAGATCTTGAAGTGTGATTGATTGATGGAGCAACCCATTTCAATCCTCGAACCAAACAAGCTTGTTAGATCAGGATTAGGATTGGATTGTTGACTTACATTTTATCCCTCGAAAAACCACCAAACACACCAGTAAATTATATGATGACATGCTTTTTTATTAGGAACTCTTGACTTTATCATGCCACCTGTGTTTCTTAATACAAAACACAATACTCTGCTTTCAGCCTAACATCATTATCAGCGGTGCTACTACTCCCCTGCTGAGCGCTCTTATTTACCGTTCATTGAAGTGCATGAAGCTACTCATTAAGGTGAGTATTCTCTTGATTATTAATCATAGCTATGTGTTGATTTTCTCTACTCTACCTTTATGTCATCGCTGCCATGCTTATATGCTGATGTGCATTGAGATAACACTGAACATTCTATTGCATAATCCTCTTTACAGGCTGGTGCCGATGTTAATTGCAAAGCTTCCACTATGACACTTTTGGTGTTTGCTACACTGCAAGGAGGTTATACCAACTTCATTAAGTTTCTGTTGAAGGCTGGAGCTGATCCTAATATTCCCGATGATGTATGTTTCGTATATTTTCTGTATATTTTGCTGTCCTGGTATGCAGAATTTCACTATATACTATCAAATCTTCTGGTGATGCTATTATTCAAAGAAGCCATTTAGCAGTGAGTTTAGGTTGCTTTGTGCCTTTGACTAGGTGGGAAATTGACGCTTGTTCTTAATAAAGTTGTGTTGACCTTTCATTCTAACAGTCTTTATCATTAAAAAAGACCTATGTGGGCGACTTAGATATCACCTCACGGGAGTCGAACTCTCGTGGTAGGGTGATCTCACTCCACATCCACCATTGGGATACAGCCCAATTCTCAACGGTCTATATCAATAGACTTATTATTTTCTGTTCGTCATCAATTGTTGATTTCCTATTGAAGAAACATGCCTACTTTTTTGGTTTGTAGCGGCAGTATGGAAGTATCTACCGTAACTGGGAGTACATAAGACCACCTAGGTAGTAGTATATGTATTCCTGTTTTATATACAAATATCGAGGTATTTAAAAAATATGCACTTTTGTGGTGTCTGTGTCTTGTGGTGTCTCAACATTTGCTGAAATGCCTCTCTTTGAAACCTTGTGTGTTGGCAGTTTGAATTGCTTAGCAAATTTATAATGCTTTTCGGGTAAATCCTTGTTGGAACATTTGATGAAAATATTACATAGATCATGGTTCCTTCCCACAATGTTAAATTTTTCTGCATCGAGAGTACATTACACAATGTTCATGTTCCTTTGCTATATATGTATTCTAAACAGTTGATGAGATACTGAGATATCAGTATGTACCATTCTGGGTAGCACCATTTCTCCAATGACTCACGCAATACAAACTAAAATAAATTCACCTCTTTAGCTTAATTATGTAGTTCTTCATCCCAATTGTCGGAATTCTCTCCTTGTTGAAATATTTGATAATTACAGTGATCCTGGTTCTTTCTGACAATATTATAATTATTTACATCGATTCTAAGTTATGAATGATCAGGTTCTTATGTTATTATCGCTATGGTTTCCTTTTTTATTGATGTCTTCAATATACGAAATAAGTGACATTTCTTTTTTCTTTTGTTGCCCAGTTGGGCAGGTTACCGATAGAGCTTGCTGCATTACGAGATTGCAAGGAAGAGGTTGAAATGTTGCTTCCTTTTACTACGCCAATTCCAACTGTCCCAGACTGGAGTATTGAAGGGGTAATTTCCCATTTGAAAAATGAAGATAAAAAACCAATGGTATGTTATTTTGATAGTTTCTGTTTGTATGTCGTTTCCATATTGAATATTGCTTGAAAACTAAGCCATCGTTTTGTTCTTCAGTCCTGAAATCTGTCCATTCAGTATTATTGTAAGCTCTGGTTAGTGGTTACTATGTAGACTACACCACATTATGGGGTTTTCTTAGGATAAACCACCAACTGTAATTTGGAAGGGTAATGATTGTAATGAATAGAAAATGCTAACCAAATTCTGTTTTTCTGTTGGATAATTGGTAGAAATAACTGAGGAAAATAGTACTGCTGCTTCCAATGTTCAAAAGTACAAACACCTTACACCTGATAAGATCAACTCTTAAGATAAGGCAATTGGTGTACTCTTTGTGAAATGATAGTTGCATATAGATTGTATGGCAGTCTCACTTCAAGTAACTGCCATTAACTTCTTGAAATACTGTGGATTAGTTAGTGCTGTCTGGTACAGGACTATTGAATGTTGCTCATAGTCATGGATCTCATAGCGTGGTAGTGAAGTACACCGGCATCATGTACCGGCTGTGCTAGTTGTTAGTATAGTAGTAATAATGTCGCATGAACAATATATTTTAGTTAAGTAACACACTTGTTCTAAAATTATGTTGCACTTGCAAGCACATACGCGGTGTTTTCCCCTTGGTTATTTTCATGAAAGATAAAACACCTTGATCTCTGCTCATGTCCCCATGTTTCCTATTGCGTGCCATCTACTTTGCGCTGCAGGCCCCACATGGTGTTTTCATAGATTGTAACATTTTTCTAACTTTTCCCCGCAAAAGAAAAACATTGTTCTAGCTTTAGCGACATCATTTAGTGGTAAAGAAAAGGATAACAGTGCTCTAGTACTAGTCGTATACTTCTTTTGAAGAAGACACAAGAGGCTTATGTTCCTCCATTTTTGGTGCATTTTCTATACCTATAATTGCAGAGGAGTCCTTTCAAGACCTTGACTCTATGCTTCCGACCAGTAACAAATTTCTCCATTTGATGTGGCATTTGCCATATGCATGCAGCATAATTATGTGAAAGAGCTTGCCACCTACTCCCTCCGTTCAAAATTACTCGTCGTAGAAATGGATGTATCTAGAACTAAAATACATCTAGATACACCCATACCTGCGACAAGTAATTCGGAATGGAGGGAGTAGATACTAAGCTATGTAGAATGTTGAACACAAGGTTGCTGTTTTTCCTTTTTGTGATGGAAATTATCATAGTAGATGATGATTACTTCTAGAATTCAAATATCCATTTCATGTTTATTTTACTTATTGTCTAGGAGCAACGACACCGTGAAAGAAGACAACGTTTGCTCAAGTCACAGGCTGATACAACATTCAAGCTGAAGGAGTATAAGATGGCATCAGAGTGTTATGGTCTGGTAAATCTCTTGCACTTAATCTATGATGGTTTCGAAGATAATTTTTGTGTGTTAACAGGGATCTAGTTGGAGAGCATTTATTTTTTCTATCTAGGTTTCTTATTATCTAACCTTACAATATCAGACCATTTTTAATGTAAAATATGTGCTTTGATTGTCGAAAACAGTGTTATTGACAATGAATAGTAGGACTGGGACATGACATATTGCTTATTAATTTGCCATGTATGATTTCACCTTATTTGTCACTGACTGAAACTGATCTTCACTCTCATTTTTTGGGACTGGTCTTCACTGACAGAGATTAATATGCATACTACTAAGAAAATTTGACTTCAGTACTTCACTTAAGAAACTTATATTGGCATCATCTGCGCACATTAGAAAAAAGAGAGTACTTCCATGAGAAGTTCTTTTCTCCTTCTTGGCTAATATGAATCTTTGATATGTTTGTCTACTGCCTCTGTTAATGTGTGTGGTGTGTCATCAAATGGTTAGTTTAACTGTACCCAAAGTGATCATACGTAGGTACATGTAAATTGAACAAGCCAATCAATCTAGTTAGAGAATGTGTTCCAACTCCATCTGCATTATTAAGTTTTGAGAATAATATTTGGATGGCCAACTTTTGACCGTAGGCAATAGATCATGGAGAGAGTGCAACACTATATGCAAACAGGAGTGTTTGTAAACTGCTCATGGGTGATGGTGAAGGTGCTTTGTCAGATGCTCTCAGGTGCAGAATGCTGCGGCCTGATTGGGCAAAAGCTTGCTACCGTCAAGCTGCAGCTCATATGCTACTCAAGGTGCCTCTAGCTTTGCCAGTGTGTCCACCGATGACTTACTCCATAATTGATATACTGATATATGATTTGCTCTGCTCCCAGGAGTATAAGCAAGCCTGTGATGCTCTCTTGGATGCACAAAACTTGGATCCTGGGAATGCTGAGATTGAACGTGAACTACGGTAACCTACTCTCTTATGCTCGTCTCTTTTGAGTGCCTCCAAATGCTGCTACGGTTTAGGTTGACAAAGTACGTTTACAGTGATGAGAAGCAGTCGCATACTTGACTATTTTACGTCAAATGCCAATATCGCACACCCCTGCAGAACTTCTTTCTTTCTTATGCGCCACCTGTGTCTAAGTAACGTGTAGGGCTGGACCTACTATGAGGAATGGTGTGGTTATCTATTAAGTTGCATATTGAGGCACTACTGCTAGCTAGAGCTGACATTTCCATTCCAACCGGTTGAAATCTTGCAGGAAGGCTAGGGAACTCATGAAGAATCCTCCTGCCGAAGGTGAGCAGTGAGGCGCGGGCGTGCGCAGGCTGGAACATGTTCCACCTTTCAGTAAAGTAGAGCTATAGCAGGAACTTCTGATCCTTGTGTTGTGGTACGAAATTCACGCGGAAAAACTCGTGACTGCGGAGTGCTAAAACATGACTTTGTCTGAAATTATCTTGTCTTGCCCGTGGATTGTACTTGCCGTATGCAATTTATGTTGTTTTGGGTGCGTACTGTGGGAGAACGTCGTACCCTAGCTCTGGGCGACGGCTTCGTGTTAAATAGCCAGGGGCGCAACTCCCTGGGTTAGCATACAGATTGGATCGAGTACAACTTGGAGAACAAGAGATAAGAGATAGAATAGAGAGATATCTAGTTACAATGATAACAGAATATTCTATCTAAGGTTCGGTGGGCATCAGGAGGCTCAAAGGTGCAGCAAGTAGGGCCATCATATATGTCGTTTAACACCCTCCCTTAATCACAACTTTGTCAAGTTGAGATTACGCTTGAACTCCTCAAAATTCCTTGTAGGCAATTCCTTAGTAAATCCATCTGCAACCTGATCTTGTGAATGCACAAAGCGAATTTCCAATTGCCTGTTTGCAACTCTTTCTCTGACAAAATGGAAATTTATCTCAATATGTTTTGTCCTGGCATGAAACACTGGATTAGCAGAGAAATAGGTAGCACCAAGGTTATCACACCATAAGCATGGGACTTGAGTGCGCTTCACACCAAGCTTCCTCAACATGGACTGAACCCAAATAATCTCAGCTGTAGCATTTGCTAGTGCCTTATACTCAGCTTCTGTACTGGACCTTGACACAGTGGCTTGTTTTTTTGCACACCACGATATCAAGTTTGGACCGAAGAATACTGCAAACCCACCAGTGGAGCGTCTGTCATCTATACATCCAGCCCAATCAGAGTCAGAAAAAGCACTAACAAGAGTAGATGAGGACTTGCTGAAAGTAAGGCCAAGATTCATAGTATCTTTCACATATCTCACTATGCGCTTTGCAGCAGTCCAATGAGTCTTGGTTGGAACATGAAGAAACTGACACACTTTGTTCACAACAAAGGAAATGTCAGGTCTTGTCAAAGTTAAGTATTGAAGTGCTCCTACTAAACTCATGTATCTGGTACTATCCTCTTGATTCAGAGGCTCTCCTTCTGCAAGGGACAATTTTTCTGTACTAGATAATGGAGTTGGGGACGACTTACACCCTTGCAACCCAACTCTTCTTACCAGATCATTAGCATATTTTTCTTGGGAGAGATGAAGGCTGCTCCCATGTTTCTTGACTTCAATCCCTAGAAAGAAATGCAGGTCTCCCAAATCTTTAAGAGCAAACTCAGCACTCAAATCCTTCAACAGTCCTGTCACTGCCGCATCTAACGAACTTGTGACAATAATATCATCAACATAAATAAGAACAAATATGGATGTATTTGACTTATTATAGATAAACAAAGACGTGTCAGACTTAGAAGGAATGAAACCGAGTGTCTGCAACTTCTGACTGAGCCGTGAGTACCATGCACGAGGAGCCTGTTTCAGTCCATATAAAGCTTTGTCAAGTTTACAGACATGAAATGGTTTGCTTTTACTTACAAACCCAGGAGGTTGTTTCATGTAGACTTCTTCTTCCAAAACACCATGGAGAAACGCGTTCTGTACATCTAGCTGTCGAAGACTCCATCCCTTGGAAACAGCAATGGAGAGTACAAGACGAATGGTTGCTGCTTTCACAACAGGACTAAATGTGTCCTCGTAATCAATCCCATATCGCTGCTTAAATCCTTTTGCAACAAGTCTGGCCTTGTAGCGATCTATAGTTCCATCAGACTTTCTTTTAATCCTGAAAACCCACTTGCAATCAATTAAATTTTTACCTTGCTGTGGGGGAACTAGATGCCATGTTTCATTTTTTCGGAGTGCCATGCATTCTTCTTCCATAGCCTTTTTCCACTGTGTATCACTAAATGCCTCCTCAAGAGTACTTGGTTCACCCGTTGAACATGCCAGACCGAATTTTGTTATTTGCTTATAATTGACAGGTTTTGTTACCCCTTTCTGTAAGCGTGTATGCGAAGGAATAGATGCTGCTGTAGCGTTGCTTGGCGCAGAAGATCCAGCTGCTGCATCGATTGATCCCGAGGCAGATCCTTCCAGCGCTCCTGTCGCACCAGATGAGGGATCCACGGGATTTTCTGCGGCCGAAGTCTGCAGCAGCTGCGTTACAGCCGGCGTAGAAGATCCCCCGCCTGGCTGCGGGTCCACCGAACCCCCATCATGGCGTAATGATGGCGTGGGCCTGGGCGAATCCGCACCGGATCGTGCGCCACCAGACAGATCAGCATGGGGCTCCGCGCCTGCCTCTTGTCGGCTGGGGATGGCCCCGGTCGTTTGGCGTCAGGTGTAGTGGCGGGGCCCATCTGCGGGCCAGCGGCTCCGCGCCCCGGCACCTGATTGGTGCGCGCCAGGAGATACGCCCGAGCCGGTGGAGGGGCGCCGCGTGCCAGGCGCTGGGTCGCTGGAGGCGCGCCTGGCAGGCGACACAGGTTCCCGTGGGCTGCGGTTCTGCTGCTGCGCCGATCCCGAGGCAGATTCGCTGCTGGGTTGCTGCGGCTCCGATCCTGAGGGGGATCTGCGCCCCAGCCCTGGACACATAAAATGTTGCGTTTGGGGGCTGATTCCTTCACCGTTTTGGGCGATTTTTGCACCATTTTCTTCACCGTTTTCATCTGCATCATCACAAAGCTCAAGTACATGGTTATGAGAATTAGTCATTAATTGATCAACACAATTATCTTCCCCTTGATCAAGACCGGTGAGGCTAGATGGGAGAAGAAGAATTTCTTGACGAAGAAGTGCACCGGCATTGGGATGAAGATCGGAAAACGGGAACTTTGTTTCATCAAAGACTACATCAGAGAGATGTAGACCCGACCTGTAGGAACATCGAGGCACTTAACCCCTTTATGTTTGGCACTGTAGCCAAGAAAAACACATTGCTTAGAGCGGAACATGAGTTTGCGATTGTTGTATGGGCGTAGGTTAGGCCAACAAGCACACCCAAACACACGAAGAGAGGTGTAGTCTGGTTTAGTGTGAAGGAGTCTTTCCATAGGAGTTTCATTATTAATAACACGACTAGGGAGCATATTGATGATGTGCACAGCAGTGAGAAAAGCCTCATCCCAGAACTTGAGGGGCATGGATGCGCCAGCTAAAAGAGCTAGACCAACCTCTACAATGTGTCTGTGTTTGCGTTCAGCAGGCCCATTTTGTTGGTGAGCGTGCGGACAAGACACATGATGGGAGATTCCAAGTTTTTGGAAGAAAGAGTTTAGTTTCTCGTATTCCCCTCCCCAATCAGATTGAAGAGCAAGAATTTTACTATCAAACTGGCGTTCAACAAGAGCTTGAAAATTTAGAAAAACTTGGAACACATCGGATCTTTTCTTAAGAAGATAGATCCATGAGAACTTGCTGTAATCATCAATGAAGCCCACATAGTATGTATGTCTACCAACAGAGGAGGGGGCAGGACCCCAAACATCAGAAAAGATAAGTTGCAATGGTTTGGTAGAAATACTTGTAGAAACTGGATAGGGTAATTGATGGCTTTTAGCCCTTTGACATGAATCACAAACTGTTTCAATATCGCGCTCTCCAACATATGGGAGCTTATTTTTCCTAAGCAATCGCTCAACTAAAGAAAAAGATGCATGTCCTAAACGATCGTGCCATCGTGTTGAAGACACTTTGGTGGCACTAAACACTTGTTTATTCAATCTTCTAATCTCCGAAATCAAGGGGTAAAGTCCACGAACGCATCTACCTCGATATAGCACCTTCTTCGTTGCCTGATCCTTGATCAAAAAGAAGAGAGGGTGAAATTCCAGAAAGACATGATTGTCAATGGCAATGCGGTGAACAGAAAGAAGATTTTTTGAAGCACTAGGAACATGCAAAATTTTCCTAAGATGAATTTTTCGGTGAGGGGTTTTGACAATTGAGTGACCAATATGGCTAATTTTCATACCTTCTCCACTAGCAGTGTGGATGTGATCCTTGCCACGGTATTTTTCACGCATGGTCACTTTCTCCAGCTCGCCGGTGATGTGATTTGTGGCGCCGCTATCGACATACCAGTTGGTGTCGACGCCATAGGAACCATCAGCTGCTCCGGCCACCTTCTCATCTTGAGATGAGTCATCTTCATCTTCCTCATAACGGTACCAGCAATCCTTCGCCGAGTGGCCCGGCTTGCCGCAGATTTGGCACCTGACCGTGTCAGGACGCGACTTGTTGTTGAAGTTGTTGTTGCGCCAGCCTCTAGTGTTGGTGTAGGAGGGCCGGCCGCCGCCGCGTGCGTTGTTGATGCCGCTGCTGTTGCCGCCACCGGTGCCCTTGCCCTTGCTGCTCCGGGGCGGGCCGCGATGACGTGCACTCCCGCCACGACCGCGAGTGGCGGCGTTAGCAGAAGATTTGAAGCCGCCTTCTGCAGCTCCTTGGAAGAGGGCCACCCGCTGATCGAAGTTGCTCATCTGAGCGAACAACTCGTCGAGGGTGACTGGGATGGTGCGTGCATCAAGGGTAGACACCAGCGGCTGATACTCCATGTCAAGCGCATTGAGGATGTAGGAGATCAGTTCATCATCCTGCAATGGATTGTCAGCCGCAGCGAGTTCGTCGGCGAGGCCACGCATATGCGCGAAGAAGGAGGCCACCGACTACGTCCCTTTCTGCGCATTGGTGAGAGCTGCGCGGATGTTGTTGACGCGTGACAGCGAGGTTGATGAGAACATGCTCGCCAATGCCGTCCAGATCTCGTGTGCATGAGCGATCGACGTCACCTGCACCAAGACTTCTTTGGAGAGATTGTTCAGAAGATATCCGAGTACCTGCTGATCCTCTCGAACCCAGATGGGATTGAGTGGATTCGGGATGGTCGCCTCCTTTCCATCCTTGTCCTGCTGACGACAATCTTGGCCGGCTCCGGCATGCTTCCATCGACATAGCCGAAGAAGCCTGCTCCTCTCAGTTGCGGCGTAATTTGGGTACGCCACATGATGTAATTGGTGCGAGTCAGCCGTTAGGTGATCTGACCGGAGAGGGCAGAGGAGGTGGTGCTGGAGGAGGCCATGGCAAGGTGGTTGTGGAAGGAGGAGGAAAAACTAGATGGGAAGAGTTAGGCTCTGTATACCATGTGGGAGAACGTCGTACCCTAGCTCTGGGCGACGGCTTCGTGTTAAATAGCCAGGGGCGCAACTCCCTGGGTTAGCGTACAGATTGGATTGAGTACAACTTGGAGAACAAGAGATAGAATAGAGAGATATCTAGTTACAATGATAACAGAATATTTGAACAGACTACCTCTATCTATCTAAGGTTCGGTTGGCATCAGGAGGCCCAAAGGTGCAGCAAGTAGGGCCACCATATATGTCGTTTAACACGTACGTTTTACATTTTTGACTATTGAGCAAATGGATTAAATGCAACATCAACATGGGCTAGTTTAAAACGGCGCACTCTTTCACTTAGTAGCACACTCTGTTCTCCATGTCGCTCTCGCCCTTACCAGGGGCTATGGGAGCAGCTGGGGTGGCGCTTTTTGTTGTTGTTGTTGAGACCGAGTACTTTGAGTCTTGATTGTTCCATTACAGCAGTCTGCCTAGCAAGATCGCTGGGTACAGGTTGCAAGTACTCCTTCCATTCCGAAATATAGTGCGCATAGATTCAGGCTCTAATACCAAGACATGCGCTGGAGGCTGGCTTTGGACGAGAATAGCCCTGCTTTCTCTGTTCCTCGAACACACAATTAGTACTAGTACTAGCTAGCAAACACCGGCGTGGACATGCAGCCAGGGACGCTCCGACGCCGGCAAAAGGGAAGAAGCCAGCCGCGGGCGTGGTGATGCTGGCCAATGCCGGTGGAAGGGAAGAAGCCAGCCGCGGGCGTGGTGACGCCGGCCGCCGGCAGCGGAAGGGAAGAAGCTGGCCGCAGGCGGTGCCACTAGCCGTCGGCAGTATACGCGTTGATGCTGACCATGGACACGGAGAAGCAGAGCGGGGACACCGGCCACCATCACGGACGCGGTGCTGCTGCCCGCCTGCGGTGGACGCTGGCCGCCAGTGGAAGGCGTGGAGAAGGCGGCCAAGGACGCAGTGATGCCGGCCGCTGGCAGCGGACGCGGAGAAGGCGGCTGCGGATGTGATGACGCCGGCCGCCTCGCCACCGCAATCTCCTGGATCCGGCCGACACAGAGGAAAGGAGGCCGACCCAGAGCTCACAGGAGGTCTTCGGCGGCACACCTGACCGCCTCGCCACAACAATCTCCTCGATGCGGTCGGGAGGAGAGGCATGCGCAGGCGGCGAGGAAGGCAGGCGACCCCGCGGCCTCGCGCCACTACCGGCACACGCACCAGAGGCTGAAGAAGCGAGGACGCGCTCAAGCATGTCCTCGTGGAGCTGCCCAAGCTTAGGTGCCGCCGCTATGTCCGCTCCAAGATCCATCCGCCGTGGTCCTCGGCCGCTGCTCCTTGTCGCCGGAGCAGGGGAACGGGAGGCGATGGCGTGGTCCTCGTCGCTGCTGGTCCAATCCCGACTCCCGGCCGCCTGTGATGCGTGTTGTGTGCGGGAGGAAGGGGATAAAGGCCATGGGTGCGTCCATGCAGTTGTGGGGTTAGTTTCGTCCAGAAGAGCACAAAGTTGCTTATACGCACTACATAGTGTAATAACGCTAAAAAACTTATGCGCACTACAAACTGGAACGGAGGGAGTACAAAGTTATGGATTTCAGAGAACCTTTGCCCGGATTCTCCCTCACCCATACATGCACCATGAGCTGCTAGTGCACGAGCAACATTATTACAAGCCCTTGGGCAATAGCCTACGTTAACCGAATCAAAGTACATATTCAGCAAATGCTTGACTTCCTGAAAAAATAAATTCACGTGTTGCCAAATCATGCGCATTGCTCACCGTAACATGTTTAAGCACTAACTGTAACATGTTTAAGCACTAGGCAATCTGTCTCACAAGCCTAGTCCCATCGCTCGCAACAATTGCCTTCATGAACGCCAAGGCCTCCGCTTGCAGAGCGTCCTGCCGCTTCTACACCTTCATCTTCATTTCCGATCACCCTGAGCCTCCCATTGAAGTGCCTATATCAAGGATGTGGCGATTTAAGAAACGGTAGAGGAGTCCACCTTTTCTGTTCTTTCTGAGCTGGCCTACGCACCTTCATTTGCCTAAGATGTTCCTCATACTCCAAGTTGTGCCCTTCTATTGATTAGGCTACTTGTTGTATGTTCCTTCTTTAATCCCCAACATTTGCTTTATTCCTCTCATGCCACCATAGCCACAGTGCATACCCCGTATCATTTTTCTTTATCCACCACCCATCTGTAGCAGGATAAAGATGATTTCGGTGGGACTTACACAACTCAATAAGTCAAGTCAGACTTCCTCCATTTCCACCAATCTTCGTAAGTGCTTGACTGGCTTGCATTTAGAAAAGCAGTGACCTCCATCTTCTTTCATTCTTAAGCAAACGGGGTATTTAGTCTCTAGCTCTATGTGTCTCCTTCCTAGCTTCGGTCTAAATGGGAAATGACAGACTATGTGTGCACTGCCCAGGGAAGGACGGACATGGGCCAGTCGCCTGTCCGTCAGAGCATTTGGGTCGGCTCGTCTGAGTTGCCCTTAGTTGTTCTGTAATTTTCAAGAGAGGGAGATAGAAAGTCAGAGTAGGGTTAAAGATTTCCTAGAACTTTTGCGGTCCAAGCATCGTATCGATCTGTGGTTTACAAGATGCCCCTGAGAACCTCCAAGGCCTTTTGGCTCTGGATTGTAATCCTATTCATTAATCAATAAAGCTCTCAATCTTCACGCAAGGAGAAAAAGAAAGCAAATTTCTCTCACTCTCACGAACTCAAAAGGGGTCGTGCCCAAGTCAACCGCTACTGGGGATAGATCGATCAGCAGATCAAATAGCAGGCTGCACCGGCTCCTGACACTATGTTAGTCGCTGGGAGTGGCGAGGGTCACATAGAGAGTAGAGTGCGCCATCATGAACTAGTCCATGTTTGATGATGCATTTAATCAATTTGCTCAATGATTGAAAATCCAAAAGTACTCATCCAAAATAAAAGTAATTGCATACGGCAAGTACGATCCACAGGCAAGACGAGAAAATTTCATACAAAATCTCGTTGTAGCAGTCTGCAGTTTCCCATGAAATTCAAATCAAGACACAAGGATTAGAAGTTCCCGCTATCTCCACTTCAGTGAAAAGTAGAACATGTTCCAGCCTGCGCCCGCCCGCACCTCACTAGTCACCTTCGCCTGAAGGATTCTTCATGAGCTCCCTAGCCTTCCTGCAAGAAATTCAGCCCGATGGAATGGAAATATCAGCGCTAACAATAGTCCCTCAATATGCAACTCAGTAGCTACATTGTTCCTCTTTCTAGGGCTGACATAGTCGCTAATGGCAGTCCTACACGTTACTGAACCACAAGTGCGGCATAAGAAAAAGTTCTTCAGAGTCGTGCGCTAATGGCACTCTACGTGTATAGTCAAGTATGCAACTGCTTCAGGTCACTATAAAGTAATTTGCTAGCCTAAACCCATACTTGCATTTGGAAGACACGGAAAAGAGATAAGCAAAGAGAGAAGGTTACCCTAGTTCACCCTCAATTTCAGCATTTCCAGGATCCAGATCTTGTGCATCCAAGAAAGCATTACAGGCTTGTTCATACTCCTGGGTGCATGGCAAATCAAGGAATGTGACCAGAATGTAAGATTTATATGTAAATAGTGAACACACTGGCAAGCTAGACTCACCTTGAGTAGCATGTGAGCTGCACCTTGACGACAGCAAGCTTTTGCTCAATGAGGTTGCAGCACTCTGCACCTGAGAGCATCTGACAAAGCACCTTTACCATCACCCATGAGCAGTTTACAAAGACTCCTGTTGCAGTACACTGTTGCACACTCTTCATGACATATTGCCTATGGTCAAACATGAGAGGTCATGAAAATATTATTTTCAACTTAAAATCACCATATACAGGAGTTTTATTCAACGCTTATGTATGGACAAGTAGAAAACCGTGTAAAAACTTTACTACTAAGTAATACTACAGAATGGAGTTATGGAACACATTCTCTTACTAGACTGATTGGCTTGTTCAATTTACATTTACGGTCAATTTGAATATGTAGTTAACAATCCTAAGTAGACATCATCACATCAGACGCAGGCAATGGGCAACCATCAAAATTTCATATTAGCTGAGAAGAAAAAAAAAGTTTTCATGGAATGTGAAGATATAAGAAGCCAAACAAAGAATGTCAAATATGTTCTCAAGTGAAGTCAAATTTACTTAATATGCATGATCTACGTCGGTTAAGATTAGTCCAAATGAGTAACCATCCCAATCAAGTCAAGTACATACATGCATGGCATACTAACAAGTTATCTCTAGATCGCTACCTACCATATACATGTGACCCATTATTGGTTATGTCATGTCCATAATGATATGAGTCGAGAACCAGTCAAACATTGTTTTTATTCATTAATTGCCACGCCCTAAATGGGCACCCCATGAGAAATTTCTTTCATTGTACCACATAATTATTAAGATGCGTGAATTTCAGCACATTCTTAAAGTAAGGTTGCTTCAAATTATATTAATCTAGATGGGTCTAGCTCGATCTAGTTGTAACTTTAGTCGGTCTTCAATCAGATATATTCATGTCAGATATATTCATGGTCGCATACACAGCACTACATTTAAAATACATGGAGCTCATGGAATCATTGTCCCCCAGTTACACGTTTCTTTTCTGGATCATCAGATAATATATATTTTTCTGTTTTTGTGCCATTCACAGTCACAGCTGACATGTTACATTGAAAAAAACTATTTCATACCCGAAGTGGTTAATAATGTAAATTACTACATAGAGTATATAGTAAGAAACCTAGTTAGTTAGAAAAGAAACTGATTTTAATTCAGTTCCCATTGGCAGCAAAAACTTACTCATCTAGACCATCATAGCATAAGTGGAAGAGGTTTACCATATCATATAACTGTGATGCAATCTTATACTCCTTCTGCTCGAATGCCGCATCAGCTTGTAACTTCAAGAAATTTCTTCTTCTTTGATGGTCCCTAAGCTCCTGGACATTTACATAATGAAACAGGAATTAAATGTTCAAATTGCGGAAATAATCATCATTCACTGTGATGATTTACTCGAATGCCCTAAGGCTATTTTCTCAAAGAAGTATGCTATTATGGACCATCCTTTTCTTTATCATGGATTGTTGTCGTGAAAGTCAGAACAATGTTACAATCTACCAAACACCAGGTGTGGCCTGCAGTGCACAGTAGATGGCAGGCAACATGAAACATGAGAATATGAGCACAGATCAAGGTGTTCCTTCTTTCACAGAAACAACCAAGGAGAACACATTGCATATGTGCTAGCCAGTTAGGTACTCCATCCGTCTGGAATTACTTATCACTAATATGAATGTATCTAGATGTATTATTAGTTCTACATACATCCATTTCTATGACAAGTAATTTGGAACAGAGGGAGTACATAATGGGATAAAGGGCTCGGACATATACATGATAGATAGCATTTGCCCACACCTCAAGCGACATAATTTATAGCTAGTATGCCATTGAAATAAAACATAATTGTTCATGTGACATTGTTACTAGATACTAATGAATAACACACCCTGCACATGATGTTGTGTACTCCCTCCATTCCAGAATATAAGGTGTATCTAATTCCGTGCAAGTCAAACTTGTGTGTGTGTTTGACCAAGATTATAGAATGAAATATCGACACCTACAATACGAAATAAGTAAAATATGAAAATACTTCTCATGATGGATCCAATGATACAAATTTGGTACCGTAGATATTGATATATTTTTCCTAAAAACTTCAAACATGCATATGTTTGACTTTAAAAAAAACTAATACACCTTATATTTTGAAACGGAGTATTTTCTAACCATGCTATGGATCAATAAGACCATAACTATTAGCCATATCTAAGCATTCCCGCATCAGAGAGCATCCAACTATTCTCTACACAACATATGCTTATGATAGCTAACAGAACTGAGACTTGCCTAAAATTTACATGCAAATATCATTGTGCAAAGGGCACTGCAATTATCCTATTTTAAGAGTCGATCTTATCAGGTGTCAGGTGTTTGCACTTTTGAAGCTTGGAAGCAGAAGAACTCTTTTACTTTATGATTTTACCTAGTTTGGATATCATTTTTTATTCATTGCAATATAGGGTTTGTTTATATTATGTTCCATTAAACTATAGTTGATAGTGCGTATCACACATGGTTCATGATGTTTATTCACTCTCAGCGTGATCATATTACCCTTCTCATGAAATTATAGTTAGGTTTTCTAGGCTAGTCAGCAGTAAAAAAACTATCTTTATGATATATCCCAAGTTGGGAGACCTAAGATTACTCCAATAAAATAAGCCATGGTTCTATCAATGTACATATGGCGCCATGCATATAATGACCAGTTAACCACAGCTTATAATAACATTAATGGATAATAAATTTAGAACTGAAGAACAAAATAAAGGTTCAGCTTTCAAACAGTATCCAATACTAAAACAACATCAGAACAGACACAATATACCCTTGGCTTTTTATCTTCAATTTTTGCATGAGAAACTAC